>NW_018021653.1:0-5937 GCF_002006095.1 Pseudomyrmex gracilis
CACAAAACCGCACACACGGCACACACAAAACATGAGCGTTACGCAAGCCGCAGTTACAGCCGCGCTCGTGCTCGCACACGCATTCAAGTCAGACATATTCAACGCGTTCATATATTGGCATTTACATATCTTGTGAATAAATACTTTTTATTTTTTTTTCTGTATCATGCTATTTTAACGCTTCTATTTAGTGTCTAGTAAATTACACAGGCACACAAAAAAAGTGGGATGTCCGGAAGACAGGACCATGATATCTCTATGTTTTTGGGGTCGCTGAATCCGAATCCGGGGTCCGTTTGACCCGATCAGGTCTGGGTCAAGGTCAAATCTTCAGAATCCATCGCTAACGAAGTAGACCATGAGAATAATACGTTTTCGGAATCGCTGAATCATTCTACATATCCCCGTTTAGGGCAGTTGTCATCGTCTTCAGCATCTTTTATGGCAGCAGGTTTTATCAGCGTCGTGAATGAAAACTGAGAAATCAGAAAAACAAAACTGACAAATATGTATATAGTGTATTAAACAACATTGAAAAATAAATAAAACATAAAGTTTCAGTATTCAATTGGTGGTGTAACATCAAACTACGATGAAGAATTTGTTATTTCATCTGATACAATGCCACAAATAGTATATGATATAGAACGTTATGCAGATAACAAGAGAAATGGTGATGAGGATGATGATAACAACTACAAAATATGTACCAAGGTGGATCACAAATCACAAGGTAAAATTGAACCAGAAGTATTCGCACAAATGGATTTGATTAATCTAGTAAAAGACTGTGAACTTTGTCTGCAATGAATTCTGAAGATTCGACCTTGATCTGACCTTGACCCAGATCTGATCGGGTCAAACAGACACCGGATTCGGATTCAGCGACCCCAAAAATATAGAGATACTATGGTCCTGTCTCCCGGACATCCTACTTTTTTTGTGCCTGTGTTATTATTAAAGAAACGTCATTACGTCTAGAACGGACAAGACAAATGCTGTGAGAAAAGTATTTGACAGTTATATCTTTAATGACAAATTTGAAAATGTAACTAAAGTGCGTAGACTGAATGGTGAGAAATATTTTCAAACTGTTCAACAAGATACTATGGAATTTTTTATACGACTTAGTGATAACATACAAAGTAAAAAATATTATTGAATATCAATTAACTACAACTTTGCGATGTAAAATATGCAGTTATAAGACTACGGAAACACATAGTAATTCTGTTCTTTCACTACAAATTTCCGAAACTATAAAAAACTCTTCAAGAACTCATACAATTAAATTTTTCATGTTGAAATAATGTCGAAAAAGAATGTAATACTTGCAATACTGTATCAATAGTTGAAAAAAATGATGTAACAATAGCAAGTCATATATATACAGGGTGTCCCAGAATTGGTTTAACATCTCTCGTACACAGGTAGAAGGAATAAAAGGACAGCCCGACGCGCTTCACACAATTACATTTTAATATGTATATGTTGTTATATTAGCTCCTCCCATATGTCGCTATGGGTAACACCGTTAGCGCGCGAAGCGCGGCGGGCAGTCTTACGCGCGTAAGACAGCCCGATGCATGNTTATTCGCGGATCTTTGTTAATTNAAATCTCNGTAACTATTGCGAATCTAGCAAAATGATATAGGACTTTTCACCTCAGTTTTATTCCTTCTACTTGCTTACGAGAGATGTTAAACCAATTCTGGGACACCCTGTATATATTCTCATTTTACAATTATTAATATTAAAAACTATTAATATTAAAACTACAAAAATTAATTGCAATATTAAAGGTGTATCTACTACAAAGATACATCTTGGTGGCAATACATATAAAGTTATTAGTGAAACTTTTCATTATGGGAAAAATTTGAATATTGGATGTTATACAAATATAGCGTACTAAAAACATAGACTGGATAACAGTACATGATACAAAAGTGCAATTGGCCTAGAAATGCTAAAAATGCATATATATTTTTTGCTAAAACAATAAATTGCAATGTACGTATACTTTTATTATTGCATTTAAAAAAAGTGGTAAAATCACTCTATAAAAAAATGGTAAGGAAATGGCAACAACAAGCTAACATCAGATGTTCAGATACAATTCTTTTATAATTCAAAGATTTTAAAAAGTTTTAACAAACGTTTTTTTGATCCACTGAGGGATCTTCTTCAGTGTTTTAATAAAAACTTACAAAAAAATCATGATCTATTCAAGATCATGAAGAATGTGGATAAGAAAAGATACACTACATAGATATTCAGTATGAGAAAAAGAGAGGCGGAAATAGTCACGTAACCGTCAGTATTACGCAACAGAACGCAAAACGTCCTCCCGCTTCGAATGTAACTGACAGACTGAGCGGGCCCCTCCATATTCAAGATACATGTAACGGTCTCATCCCCACCATCGTTTTAACTTAATTAGGTCGCCTTGTAATTTTCCAAAAATAAAAAATATAGTTTCAGCTTATCCGCTGATTGAAGTGCTTGAAAAAGGAAGATTCTGTGTTCAAGACTTTGACATTTTGCCAATTGAAATTGTGGTCTGTGCCCATTTTATGCTGTGTTACTACAGAAACATTCTCCACGCGACGACTAATTTGATTTTTGTGTTCGGAAACCCTGGTCTTGAGCTGTCTCATAGTCTGGCCTACGTACGAAGCATTGCAATCATTAGATTGCAACTTATAATCTACGTTTTTTTGTTCAATATCTAAAGGATTTTTGATATTTTTGATAAATCGATTCAATTTATTGAGACTTCTATAAGCTAACATATTTCAATCTCCTGTTTTCAACAATTTTGAAATTGTGTGCGATATTTTATTAATAAAAGGTATAACAAAATAATTTGTAATGGTTTTTGAAGTTGTGATGTGGACTTCAAACTGTCCGATATTCAGGCTGTTCTTCAAAAGACTAGGCTGTTCTTACGCTCCTCTTAAACTGGATGCACGCTGAGTAACGGATCTTTATTAATTCATATTTCATTAATTATTGCGAATCTTTCAAAATGGTATAGGACTTTCGTCCTAGAATAATTCCTTCTTCTTGCCTACGAGCGGCGAGACGGCAATTATGGGACACCCTGTATATAAATGACGCGGTTCCAACCCGAAAAACATACTCAAATGTTAATATGTTTATTAATAACATTTGTTTCTTTAAAGAATATTATGTCTTTACATACATTATATATTTATAGATAGGTTATAGCCGCGCACAATTTGGTAAATTATTTATTTGTTATATATTAAATTTTTTTGCAATTAAAAATGACATAATCCACATAGCACGTAATATTACAGAAATATCACATTAAAATTGAACTATACTAGTAATATTAGATATTATAATACAATAGTACAATAATATTATTAATATATTACATTTATGTATGTTATACCGCTACGACGGTACTGGATTCTTTTCGCAGGAATTCCGTGAATAGGTTCGAGGAGAAGTATTTTTGCCTTGTGTGGTTTGTCTAATATAATACTTTATTTTACTTTTCAGTCACACTTTTAGCGACGACTCGGCAGTCGTTCTCTAACTTCTGTTCTCGATTTTCCTGCTTCCCTTTTTATACGAGAAATCGAAAGCGTCACCTTGCTTACTTCAACAACACTTCGCGGAAAGTTGAGTTAAGCGAGACACTCATCCTCGCTTGATCAACTCTTAGAGACAATCACATCGTTCTTGTTGACCAAGCAACATACATCTCTGACAACATCCTTAATCTTGTCACGATTAAACAAACTTATTTTCTAACGCGATTCTAATAATATTGCGCTACTTATTTTCTAACATTCTTCTCCCGACGAGAAAAGAAAACTTGCACGCGAGTTTTCGTTCCTCCAAACAATGAAAACACACACACTACTAAGTACACATTATTTTAAGAATTTTTATGTAAAAAGAAACACTTATTGTTAAGAACTAGGTTTACCCGAGGACCGTACGTACTCGGTCCACATTGTTGGCACGAGGTAGCGTTTTTACGGAACTTTTCCTTTTTATAATAACAATAGCCGCAACGATCGTTACTATAACTAATGTACTGCTAACAAAACCCAGTGTTCACAGTTTTGACTTTTTTACAGCATGCTAAAGCGGTGGAGAGGATGCGCACAACAGTCGCGAGTTCTAATTGCATAAACTTGTTGCTGTTGTGCGCATTCCTTCCACCGCTTTAGCATGCTGTAAGGAAGCCAAAGCTGTGAATACTGACAGAAACTGTATAAATTACGTGGAGGTGAACGCCCCTCACCGGACGTGCGTCATCCATGTTTTTAACAATGTCGCTTATTTTTATGCTTATTCGTGACAATTCCTCTTTTATAACATTTTTTTATTTTACGGGAGTAAAATTGACCTTGTGTGTGAGTGCGAACTCCGCTACGGACAGATTATACTCAGGTAAGTACGTTTTGATATTTGTATCAACCGATGCTTTTCTCGTCTCTATACACACTTCGCGCGTCAGCAACTTATAACCTGCCGACAAAGTTACTTGTTCCGTTTTTTTGATAGTTGTCACATGCTCCGTACTTCCCGCGCAATGCAACGTGTGTTTCTTCAGCGTGTGCTGAGTATAGTTACACCAGGAGATTTCGCAACGCGATCCACAACGTTTGTTCCGTCGCGACGTACCGTAAATCGCATTCACCAGTGTTTTCTCCTATTAGGTGCGCACCTAAGTTCTCGCTGTTTTTTTTGAAAATGCAACTTTATTGTGAAAAAATGGTTACAAATGAATCATTCAAAGTATTGCCCATCGGTAGCTACAACTTTTTCCCATTCTGGCAGAGCTCAAATACCGTTACGGTAAAAGTGTTCGTCTTTTGAGGCTATCCACGAATCAAGCCATTTTTTGATGTCTTTATATGAGCGGAACTGCTGATCAGCCAGACTATGTGCCATCGAACGGAACAAATAATAATCGAACGGCGCAATATCTGGGGAATATGACGGGTGGAGTAGGACTTCCCATTTGAGCGTTTCCACGTAGGTTTTAACGGGTTTAGCAACATGAGGCCGAGCGTTGTCATGCAGTAGAATCACTTTTTCGTGCCTTTGCTCGTATTGTGGCCGTTTTTCGCGCAGTGCTCGGCTCAGTCGCATTAATTGAATTCGATACCGTTCCCCAGTGATGGTTTTGTTCGGTTTCAACAGCTCATAATAAATAACACCGACCTGGTCCCACCAAATACACAGCATAACCTTCGCAACGTGAATATTCGGCCGAGCTAACGACGTAGAAGCATGACCGGGCAGTCCCCATGACTTTCTTTTCTTTGGGTTGCTGTAATGAATCCATTTTTCATCACCCGTCACAATGCGATAAAAAAAACCCTTCCTTTTTTGCCGCTGGAGCAGTTGTTCACAGGCAAAAAAAAGACGCTCAACGTCCCTTGGCTTCAAATCATAAGAAACCCAAGTTCCTTGCTTTTGAATCATTCCCAACACATGCAATCGCTTGTAAATGGCTTAGCGGGTAATTCCTAATGCTGAAGCAAGCTGTTCTTGCGTTTGGCATGGATCCTCATCGAGCAATGCCTCCAATTCAGCGTCTTCGAAGGTTTTTGGCTTTCCTTCACGCGGACGGTGGTCAACATCAAAATCACCGTCTTTGAAGCGACGGAACCAATCACGGCACGTTGTTTCACTTAGAGCAGCATCTCCGTAAACTTTTTAGAGCTCTCGATGCGTTTCAGCCGCCGTTTTCTTCGAATGAAATAAGAAAATCAACACTTCCCGCAAATTACGATTATTTGGTACAAAATCAGACATTTTCACACAACCAAAAGTATATGACGCCAAAACAAAATCACTAACGTGTCAAAGCGGTTTGTTTACCATATGTCTAAGCTTGGCTCGTGACGTTTTGGATATGTCAAAATCGACCAGCACTTACTG
>NW_018021653.1:6002-14940 GCF_002006095.1 Pseudomyrmex gracilis
ATCCACTGTTGACGTAGTAAATCGCCGCACTTTGACCACAAAAGAAATGACCGTTAACATTTTTACACTGTTTTAATTTTTCCGCAGACAACACGGAATGTGTTTTTCCTTTTTTATCTATACTGTGATGCCTTACATCTACGAATGCATATACATTTTTGTGACTGTGCACAGGTATCGGAACGACACTCACTAACTCGTATACAGGATACGAAACCAAAGGTAAACTTAACACCGTGACAACATCCGTTCCTCTCGTATAGGCTACTACCTCGCCTATTTTCTTTGTGAGTGACCAACTTCCCTGCAACACTTTAAATGTGAACTGCATTCTCTCCGGTAACTTTGACACTGCTTCCGCTATCTGTGACAGTATCACCTCCTGTGATATTACCGCGGGATGAATGACCTCGCGGTTTAAATGTAACGTGAATTCAATAACTCGACTTCCACGTCTCGCAATAAGTTCGACACAATGGCGTTCATGGTGACGAAATACTCCGTCAGCAACTCGCGTTGCGCGTACCTATCTAACGCCATTTCTAATCTATTTGTTATATTTAACAACACTACTTCATTACTTTGCAGAGTCTCCTCTAGCCTATTTAAATGTACTGCAGTTTTATTCAAGATCCGGAGTTGGCTTCTTACGACACTACTTAAAACTTCCTGACTGGAATTTAGCGCAATTAGCCGTTCGTTTATTTCCTTTTTGCTATTTGTATTCATTACTCCGAATAAATACTTAGCCAAGGAACCAACTCCGTTCACCAAACCCCGTTTCGTACTTCCAACACCAATATCACTTAAACCTGACGTATGTTACCATTGTATTTAACTGCTTTTTTTCTTTATATAACAACACTGTCATACTATTAGAATTCGTTTTGGCAACACCATCTAAATACTCTAATTCTTTGCAGAAACGTTGAGTTCCTTCAATAAACTCATGTATCTGACTACACCGATACTGTATTGTGCTTACGTCAACACTAATGGCAACTTTCCAGTCCGACTCCACACGGTAGTATTCTTCGATTTTTTCAAAATAGATCCCCGGTTCTCGATCGAACTTCCTGACATCGTAGCTTCTAGCTACTCTCAGTCCGCAAACTAGAAGTATCCTGAACAGTTACACTTTCAAAACAAAACCTTTCACTCTCTGACTAAACAGACGGTTGTTCCGCGTAACTTGTGGTACCACGAGCAACGGTGTCACGCTAAATTTACCGCTCATTACTTTGTCAGCACATTTTACTGTCTTCTTATATTTAATTCTCGGAGTTGCGACTTATTCTGCGACTTCTCTTGCTAACTTTTTTTTACTGCGGATGTTCCCGTTAATGAACGTCAGTACCCCGTCAGACGTTGGTATACGCGCTACATAAGAAACATGTCCACCGAATTGTCTCCCCGCGAATGCTGCTAGTACGTAACGCTCCCGGCGGAGCACCTGTGCAAATTCTGTTTAGTGACCTCATGGTTGCACAACTCATCAAACGACGGTGCATCATTCCCAGAAGCGTGCGTAATGTTTGGCTCCCCCGAAGGCCCGCTGCCCGACGACTCACCGGCTTCTCCTGACCGTGAGCGTTCTCTTCCCGCTCGGAAAAGATGACCAACCTGAGATCCCCGCCGCCTGCCTTCACGGACCCGGAGCCATCACTTTGCCCGGAACCGTCCTGGTGTTGTTTTTCGGCGGATGACGAGATCATCTGTTTGAGGCCCCCGTCGCACGTCTCTCCTCCCTCAACGATCACCATTGACTCGGAGTGAGACGGCCCGGTAAGATTTTTTTTTTACTTTTAATTTTTGACAAAGGCTTTTAATCGGTTTACATGCACATTCTGTGCGTGCCTTCTTGCTTTTATTGTATACGTGACGTCCGTCACTTTCGCGACTTCTCTAGCTTCTTAGACCTGCCCCTTTGTAACGTCTTATCGTATAATAATACCCTATCTCCGTTTTTGAACGTAGCTTCTTTTGCACTCTTGTCAAAGTATCGCTTAGCTTTTTTTTCTTTTTTTTAAGATTTTCCCTCGCCACGCGATTTGCGGCGCGTAATCTTTCTTTTAATTCTTGTACATAGTTTTCTAAATTATAGTGCGTCGACGATGGTTTGACCAAAGCTGTTGGTAATTCCGCTTGTCTACCATACACAAGCTCGAAAGGCGTATACCCTGTCGCCGTATGCGGTGTGGTATATATTATACGTAAACATTGCGTATAAAACCCACTTATCTCAGTCGGGTTCATCTCCGGTTACAAAATGTCAAATGTACTCTGCTAGCGTTCTGTGAGAACGCTTCGTTGCTCTCCAAGTGATATACCGTAGTTTGAATTTTACCCAGCAAACACAGAATATAACTGCTATATAACATAAAAGTAACAGCATGATAGACGTAATATAACAGCTGTTATACTTTATTAACATCGATGTTATGTAGATAGATAGATAGATAAGAATGAGCGGGGGGCTATCAAGACCCTTAGTGTCACCTAGATCTCATGATCCTCTGCGACTCCCGCTGGTTATTTAACGACCATACTGATTTAGCCCGGCATTTGCTGCCAGGCTGCACAGATGGCCGATTTTGAATCTTTTCAGGTTCTCAGGCTCCACAAACATGGAGCCTAAGAATCTGAACCTCTTGAGTACTAGTGAAGGGCAGCGGCACAGTATGTGCACGCTGTCCTCTTTTTCCTCCTTGCAAAATCTGCAACTACTCTCCTCAACTAGGCCTAGGTTGTATAAATGTGCCTTAAAGGCCCAATGCCCTGTGAGTAGACCGATACTCAATCTTTGTTTGTACTTACTCATTGTCAGTAGTTCCTTTGTCCTACCTGGCAACGGCTGAGTCATCAGGTCTTTAGCTTGGCTCGATGTTATGTAACTTTGTTTTATAAATGTAATAAAAGTATGTTATATATCTATTATATTGCTTGTTATTAGCTGGAAATGACATTATTACTTTCATATAACATTTTGGTAACTATATAACAATTATATTATATTCTACTTACATGTTATATTTATATTATATAACTGCAATATACGATAATTAGGAAATTACAACTAACATGGATGTTACATGCAACAACCATGTTATATTACTTGTTACATTTGTTTTATTACGACAATGTTGCTGTTATATATCTGTGTTTGCTGGGTACTTATTTATAATAACTTGCAAACGTTTTTAAACATTTCACTGGCAAAATTTGTGCCTCTATCCGTCAGCACAATTCTTGGAATGTCATGCTCGCAAATTATCTTTGTAACAAACTCTTTCGCTACTGTCGTAGCTTTTTGGTTTGGTATCGGCATTGCTTTACTAAATTTTGTTAAACTATTTTGAAATGTAAGCAAATACTTATTCTTGTTACTTGTTATCGGCAATGGCGCGACAATATCAAGAGAGCGCACTTTTCGAACGGCTCCCGTGACGTATCAGTAATTATTAGATGTGCTTTTATTCTTCGTGAAAGCTTATTTTTCTGACACGACTCGCATCTTGCGATGTACTTTTCTACATCCTTTGTCAAACCTGGCCAATCGTACTTTTGACGAAGTCTTTTCACCGTTCGCGCTACTCCTTGATAAGCGCCTATCGGTGTATTATGATACTCATACAGTAATTGTCTTCTTTCCTCCTCAGTGAGCTCGCGTGTCTCACTTGCCTCGTTTTTTTCTCCGTCTCTTTCATTGTACCGTTTGCTTTGCACATGTTTGTTTCCAGAGCGGGACTTTGACTTAGCGTGTCCGCGTTGGTTAGCTTTCCCTCTCTTATAGATTACTTTGTAGTTGTACTCTTCTAACTTAAGACGCCAGCATACTAGCCGTGATCCAGGATCTTTTATATTAAACAACCATACTAACGCTCTGCGGTCAGTAACAATTTTAAACCTTGTTTCAAACAAATACGATCTAAAATGCTTTACAGCTCACACGATAGCAAGTAGCTTCTTCTTGGTGGAGCTACTTGCTATCGTGTGAGCTGTAAAGGTGTACTGTAATTACGTTCTGCCTTATTTAGCACTCGGCTAGCGTACGCGATTGGCCTGTCACGTTCTATCTCACTCTGTGATAACACAGCTCCGATGGCGTAACCTGATGCGTCTGTTGTGATAACAAACTCTCTGTTGAAATCAGGATATGCTAGTAGCGGTGCGCTGCTCAGCCTGCTTTTAAGAGTTTCGAACGCGTGGTGCTATTCTTGTCCAGTAAACGCTGTCTTCTTGCGCACAGCTGCGTTAGCGGCTTTGCAATCCTTGAAAACTGATCAATGAATTTTGCAATAATAACCTGCTAATCCGATGAACGCTTGGATCTTTTATCCTTTTTGAAACAGGAAACTCTGTTACGGCACTTTTGAGGGATCTGGTGAAATTCCACCCTCAGTAATCACGTCCCAGATATGTCACTTCTTTACGAAACAATTTGCATTTATCTGGCTGCAACTTGAGATTATAGTCTCGCAGTCGGTCAAAAACGTTTTTTATTTGTCTACCATGTTCTTCTAGACTGGCTCTATGTATTACGACGTTGTCAAGATAGACAAAACACTTTATTTCCTGTAATCCTGTCAACATTGCATTCATCAACCTTTGAAAGGTCGCCGGCGCGTTTTTCAATCTGAAAGGCATCCTATTATATTTATAGTGCCCGTACGATGTTGAGAATGCTGTCTTCGTCTTATCTTCTGCCTCCATTGGTATTTGGTGATACCCGGAAGCTAAATCTAACGTTGAAAAATACTTCGCGTTTCCTTACTGGTCACGAATCTCTGTGATATTTGGCAATAGAAACGAATCACCAATTGTGACATCATTCAATCGTCTGAAGTCCACAACGATTTTCAATTTCCTAACGCCCGATGCGTCCATTTTCTTGAGTACAACAAGGAGTGGTGCGTTCTACTCGCTTTTGCTATTCCTTATTATTTTATTACTTAACATTTCTTTAATTTGCCGATCGACTCCTTGCTTGTGTTTCTCCGGTAGGCAATACGGCCTAACATTGATAGGTGTGGTATCGCTTTTTATCCGTACCTTATGTGTCACCGCGCTAGTCTTTGTCAGTGGTTCTCTGGCTACATAAAATATATCACTGTATGCTTCACAAATTTCTAGCAAAGCTTTTCTTTCTTCCTTATTTAAGTATTGCATACGTAGTGCTTTTTTTACTTTCTCGGTTTGTGTGATTGCTCGGTTCGCTGCGATCTTACTCAAAAAGTCAGATTTAGACAAAATTTTATCAAATAAAAAGTGATTTTATTCAAAAATTATGTATTTTTAAGGATAAAGGGTTGTTCTAAATCACCTTGTATATATATACATAAAAGAATATTATGTGTTAAATAGATAATTTTGAGAAACGTAGCAAGGGACAATTCAGCTTGAACAGAGAGCTAATGTGTGGCGCTGACGAGGACGTTGAATGTACACGTTGACGCGGTATAATGTAAAGATTTCTTACTGAATTTTAATAATATAGACACATAAGATTCTTCCGTGTGTCATTATTTTTTGTGATATTTGTCTTGATGTAACGCCTTAATGCAGAAATTAAAAAACAGTTTTGTCAGATCATATTTTTTCTATTCAGTTTATACGTCTATTCTTCTTAATGTCAACATTCCAACATTATAAAACATTCATATTATGGTTAAAATGTGTAGTTAACGAGAAAAAGCAATTCCCGTGATGACAGTATAGGTTATCATATGCTATCATAGTGAATGAAAAAAAGAATTCACAAAAAAAAGAGTATTATATATCCATTTTTAAAAGCACTATATAATTTTTTATATTTATTTGTTTCTGTAGAAGCATATAATGCAATACAGATAATTAGAAAGTAAAGAAATTTAGGGTAATTATTGAGTATAAAGGATTATGGTCCTATAACTATGACCTATGACATACGTTGTATGGGGGCACTCTCCTGAGTGCTCTTCCTAGTGTTCACGTAGTTTTAGACGTCGCTCATTTTTTATTTAAAAAAATATTCATGAAAAATATAATCAGAAAAATGACCGTTACAAACCATTAAGAATTGTAATTTTCGTGTTGTAAGGGTGTAGACAGAGGAAGGCTGCGCCTCCCTACAGGGAGAGGGGCTTCGTCCCCCTGCTCTCCCCTCGAGGAAAAATAGGAATCGACTTCTGATTAAGTGTCGCTAAAAACCATGTACACAGCGCGTCACTGAATCGCGGAATAAGCGCGGGGATCGGAAGGCAAGCGGGCCATACGATTCGTACGGCGCTTGTTGGCGAGCAACCGCCTCGCTTGCTCTCCGATCCCGCGCCTATTCCGCGATTCAATGACGCGCTGTGTACATACTATCTGGCGGAGCTCCTGCCTCTCTGCCTACACGCTTACAACATAAACATAGTACGTGAATGTTTCTACTGAATGGTTACATATTTACCAGCTTCACTGTTTAGTGTTTCTTGTACCTATGAATTCTCACGCGTTCTTGTTTATTACATCGAAGTTTTTTCTAAAGTTCTATATATAAATAATTAAACGTACTTGTAATATTTTCTTTGTAAATCTTCTATGTATAAAAATATGCATATTTAAATGTATTTAGACAGTATACACGTAGACGTAAACAGTGCACGTAACCTTGATACAATTTTT
The DNA here is from genome assembly GCF_002006095.1 of Pseudomyrmex gracilis. Taxonomy (NCBI): domain Eukaryota; kingdom Metazoa; phylum Arthropoda; class Insecta; order Hymenoptera; family Formicidae; genus Pseudomyrmex; species Pseudomyrmex gracilis. Next base: position 12,651 of record NW_018021653.1, read on the forward strand.
TAAGATCATAACTTTTTAATGAAAAGCGAACGACGGCTAAAACTTTTCGATTATTACTCAAGAACATGTCCTTGACATATGTTTAATATATTTAATATATCGTACGATTTATTATTATTATTAAACTATTTATTATTATTAAATAATAACAATAATATCACCACTAATGATGATATTAATAATAACAATGATACAATATATCAATAATACAATATAACAATATATCAATAATAATGATAATAACAATTGCAATAATAGTGACAGTGATCATCTGACGTTACAGTTAGTACATTGGGCTACTGTTAAACATAATATATATATATATATATATATATATAAGTCGATCGGCTCTTACAGATTTGCTTCATATATTAATACCATATCACTCTCCTGAACTCTCATTAGATAGTCGTACATTATTACAAACTCCAATACTTTTTAATATATCAAAATTTTAACAAAAATTGTGTACTATCAAAAGTATCCGAGATTAATTTTATTATTTTCTTTTATTCTGTAGAGCCGTTTTTCTATCCGAGCAATAATTACGAAAAACACCGTTTAGTACGAATTACTCGTTCGATCGGTAATAACAGGAAGGTCCAGGACCCTCTTAAGATGCAATACAATATTACCGTAATAATTTAATATTATATATAAATGTAATATATCGATAATATTATTGTAATATTGTATTATAATATTTAATATTACTAGTATATTGCAATTTTACTGATATTTCTGTAATATTACTTGCTATATATGTGGGATATATTTATATATATCCCACATACGCTTTATTGACAAAAGAGGGGCAACACTGTTTGCGTCTTTAGCATTGTCCCGCACCTGAGCGTGCGAATTTCAGGCGATCTGATTTGTTATCTTTAAATGCTTTTAATTCAAGAAATATAACCTTGACATTTTGATATTAAGATTTTTACAGAGAGTATACAGGATGTATACAGAGTGTCTCGCAACTACCGTATTTCCTGTATATATACAGGGTGTCTGATAAAGATCGTATCACCGCTCGTAGGCAGATAGAAAGAGTTATTCTAAAAAGAAAAGTCTTTTACCATTTTGCGAGATTCGCAATAGTTAATAAGTTCTTAATAAATAAAGATCCAATGTTTATCAGACAGATATATGTATATATATATATACAGGGTGTCCGATAATTACTTTAAAATCTCTCGTAAGCAGGTAGAAAAAGTCAAAAACAGAGTCAAAAAGTCCTGAACCATTTTTTTCTATTACATATAATAAAAGAGTAATTATTGAATAAATCAAGTCAATCAGCGCTGACTTTTAGCCGAACGCACGTCAGTGAATCATGCGCCTGGTGTGCGTGAGTGCTCCGCGCGGCTCACTATGATAGCATATCTTATCCATATTCTTTATGATCTTGAATAAATTATGATTTTGTTTGTAAGTTTTTATTAAAAAACTAAAGAAGATCCTATAGTGGATCGAAACGTTTGTTAAAAAATTTGTTAAATTCTCTAAATTAAAAAACAATTGTACTCTAACATCTGGGTCAGCTTGTTATTGAACGTTGCATTTCGGACAATGCGGCGATGTGTCGCACCCTGTGGCAACTAGCAGTTCTTCCTAGAACTGCTGTTGCCCCGCAACCTAACCAGGTCATTGAGCAATGACAGTGATGTCTCATCACATTGCTCAATGGCCTTACTCTACTTAATTCTATCTTAAAATTGCTGCACAACAAAGTGATATCAAAAGTAGCACCAAGTATACTTGTGTATATTTTAATTAAAAACATTATATAAAATAATATATATTAATATATGTTAATTAAAACTATTATATAAAAACTAAAAAGTATAAAATCATTGTATCAATAGTTAGACTTTGTCTTTTGTGAAAAGTCAAAACATAAAAAATAATTAAGGCAAAAAAACTTGGCGTGGCTGCACCTCACAATCAGTTAAGGAATAAATTTTGTTCATCATGAACATGAATCTGATGATAACTAATCAGAAATGTTTTATTAAATAACAATTTTTTTTGTGAAGCATTACTGGTATACATATATACATAATAGGTACTTGTGTTTTAATGTTGAAGTATTAATCAATTTTGTAATTCTCACATTCTTTAGCATATTTAAATAAGGTATTATATATAGTGTCCGACCGAAACTAGTTTTTACAACCGAAACCGAAACCGAAACCGAATTTCGGTTTCTGTCTCAGTTTCGGCCGAAACCGAAACCAAAACCGAAACTTCCTTTTATGGTAATTCCTTATTACAGTTTTTTAGTTTG
>NW_018021653.1:15340-34638 GCF_002006095.1 Pseudomyrmex gracilis
GTAGTAGTTTCGGCCGGTTCGCTGCCAAAACCGAAACTAAAACGAAACTCCAATTTTGTGCCGAAACTGGCCGAAACCGAAACCAAAACCGAACCTTCGGTCGGACACTAATTATATACTTTAAGTATATTATAACAAATGTTTTGTTTTCATATACACATTGACTTAATCGTCAATGTAAAAATGAAAGATTTATTTTATATAAATACTTTCAGAGAAATAGCATTGTTCTGTCTAAACCAGACAAGGAAAAGTGAAAATCTTGTCAAAAGTTTGCATTTGCTTAATGTAAGAACTATTTCACTTTTAGTGCAATGCTGACTGATTTGGTTTTGTATGTGACATAAACCGCGCAGATTAAACACGTTTGCTGTAGTTTTCGGTGCAGCCACGCCAAGTTCTTTTGCCTTAATTATTTTTTATGTTTTGACTTTTTACAAAAACGGCAAAGTCTACCTATTGATACAATAATTTTATACTTTTTAGATTTATATAATATTTTTAATTAATATATATTATTTTATATAATGTTTTTAATTAAAATGTACACAAGTGTACTTAGTGCTACTTTTGATGTTACTTCTTTTGTAAAACAGGTTTTGTAGATAAAGATATGTTTGTTTGGCGTGTACTTGGAACCTTTTTTCCCTTTTTTAAAAAGGTAAGTTTTTCGAGATATCATACATTTTGTAGAATATACGTTTATCTTCAAATTTATCTTCTTTTCTATTCTCTCTTTTTTTCTCAATTTTTAACAATAGTAAAATATTTATGTTTTTATTTTTTCCAAAAAACAATTATAAACTTTTGTAGCACTTTTAGGCCAGTGGTCTTTTCTAATTCTCATATCATCAATTATGTGCCAGATCGATTTTCCATCTCTACACATACTTGTATAATGACTCTTTTCAATACACAGATCATTCTTAAATATAGCATTTATTACTTTATACGGCTGTCCATCTACTGATACTTTAGTCGTTGCTACAGCACGTAGATTAAATTTCCTCTCTTAGCCCGTTCTTCCAACAATTTTTTAATATTTCATTCTTTGTTTTGTTCTTTATTTTTTCCTAAAACTTTCCTACTCTTTTCACAGCTTCAATTGCACAAGCATCTCTTTTCATTTCTTCTCTCACTATGTATCACGGTGTACATCTATCTAACTCTAAGTATCATCTTATATATTTCTCTTGCATTCTTTCTATTCTATCTACTTTTTTCCAGCCCCAAATTTCCACCGCGTACATAAGTATACTTAGTAATTATATACAAAGTGGACTTCTTCCGATTTCAATGAGTTTGAAATATGTAATTAAGGACGTTATTCTGAACAACTTTTTCCTATACATATTATCGCCGCTCGGCTCTAGTTTTCGAGTTGTTTTCAAAATAAGTTTCACAAATGAATTCTTTATTTTTAAACGTGTCGATTTCTGAAGTAAATATGTTGTTTGTATAACACGTGTAGGCAGCGGGGGGTTGCCGAAGAAAAATAATCTAATTTAGGTTAAGTTTTTCCTAACATTAGTTTGAGTTAGATCTAGTCGGGAGGAGCAAGGGGAGCGCAGCCCCCCCTGCCTACATGCTTACAACATCATATTTCCGAATTCTTGTTGAAAAGATTATATACTGAAATGTTTTGTCTTAGGTATTGAATAAATTTAGACTTAGTAATGAAAAAGTAATTTTCACCTCCTCACTGTCTACACGTGTGCAATAATGTAAGATACAATCAAAATATTTACTTTAGAACTCAACACGGTGTTGAAAAACAAGGATTCATTTGTGGAACTTGTTTTGGAAAAAACTCGAAAACTAGAGCCGAGCGACGGTAACATGTATAGGAAAAAGTTGTTCAGAATAACGTCCGTAACAATATATTTCAAGTTCATTGAAATCGGTGAAGAAGTTTACTTTGTATATAATTACCGTATACTTTTAACTGGACTGTCAAACATCATTCTTTGCCTAAAGTTCCCCTTAAATATCTTGTCGATTCCCCATGTTTGTCTCATTGCTACTGCTGCCTTCTTAACGGTCTCCTTCACGTGCCTTTCTATACTATTATTCCTTTGGAATGTGTATCCTAAGTATTTAATTTCTTTGACTTCTTCTATTTTTTCCCCCACTTCCATTTCTCTTTCTTCTCTCTTCCTCTTTCCTTCTTAATACCATTATTTTAGATTTTCCGACATTTAGTTCTATTTCTTTCCTTTTTACATATTTCTCAAATCTTTAAAGTTTTTTTTCATTATTGCTTCTAAATTCTCTTTATATGTTGCTAATATCACTAAGTTATCTACGTATGCTAATGTCCAAATTTTTGTATCTCCAATTACTACTACTCCTATTTCTTCTTTCTTCAGTTCTTTCTCCATATCTGCTGTATACAGCGCAAAAAGAAGAGACTCAGTGGGCATGCTTGTTTAACTCTCTTTTCCGTCCATTTCTCTCGATGTCTTATCTTTCACTCTCATTACATTTCTTGTTTCTCAATATATATCTGCAAATTTTTACTACTAGGTTTTCACTTATTTCTATTCTTTCCAGCATTCCTACTAATTTCTATCTGTTTATCAAATGCTGCCTTAAAGTCCACGAAAAATGCGTACAACTTCCCTTTCTTTCTCTCTATTTCTCTTCTTTCTACATAATTTATAATGTATATATTGTCCGTCGTCGCCTTTCCCTTTTTAAACTCTGCTTGCAATTTTGATTATATCTTTTTTTCTTCTACTTCTTTCCATAATTTTCTTTCCACTATATTGCAAATATCTTATATGATGTATCTAACAACGTGACACTTCTGTAATTTTCTGCCTTTGTCTTATCACCCTTCTTAAAGATTGGATTTATTACTCCTATCCTCTATCTCCCCGGAAATTCTTCTCTTCTCCATATCTTTCTTATAATTTCTGTCAGCTTCCTTTTTCTCTCCGACGTTTCGTATATTTATGCTTTGTTTTGTATCCCATCCTCTCTTGCCGCTTTCTTCTTTTTTAATATTTTAAGTTGTTCTTCTATCTCCTCATCTGTTGGTATATTCTCTTCTATCTTTTCTATTATTCGATATTTCTAGATTCCTTTTTTCTTTCTGACTCTTGGAGCTTCATAAAGTATTCTTTTCATTTTTTCATATTTATTTCTTTGCAAATAGGTTCTTTCTTTATTGTTGTTTATATTTACCTCCATGTTTTTCTGGTTTGTTACGTATATTCCTTATTTCTTCTTTTTTTTTCTTTTTTTTTGTTCTTTTCTCCTTCATAATTTTTTATATTTTGTTTTCTCCTGATTGTACTCTTCTCCCTTTCTTTCCATTTTGCCACTCCCTAAATATTTTCCTTACTTTTCTTCTTTCTTCTCGGCACTCTTTGTCCCACCATTCAGTTCTCTCCGTCCTTGCCTTCATCTTATCTTCTGTTTAGTTATTGCGTTTTGTATTCTCTTGACTAAATTGTCTAAGCTCTCATTTACTGTTCCTTCTTTGTATTTGTTTATTGTTTCTTCTGTTTAAATCTGCTCCTTTCTCTCCTCCGCCTTCTTCTCCATTTCTTCATTGCCTTTCTTTTTCTTCGTTATCACTACTAAAGGTAAATGATCCGAGTCCGTTCTTCCCTCTATTTCCATTCATTCTACTCTACTCAACATTTCATAGTTTACTATTACATATTTAATCACTGTGTCTTCTCTCACTTCTATATACGTGTAATTACCATTTTCGTCTCTCTCTATATTTGCATTTAGTATATTCCAATTCTTCTCTTCCTTTCTTCTTGTTCTTTTCTCCTAAATTTTGGTCCTCTTTCTCCTGTTCTCACGTTAAAATCTCCACCTATAATTAAATGTTCTACTTCTTCTTCTTCTGTTTGTTTTCTCTATATCTCTATATCTTCTATAATAATAATAATAAACTTTATTGNTACGACCCAGATGGCCTTGCTTCTAGGACTTGGTTTACAATTTTTCTTAACCACACTCTCTTACTGCACTCATTTGTCCACTCTCTCTCCCCTCTTCTTCCCCCTCAGCTCCCCTATTCTCTTTATCCATCTAACCGCCTCCGCTTTCCCTTTCTCACTTAGAATATCCTCTGCTCTCGATCTCAGTTCTATTTCGAGATGTCCATTTAAATGCTTTATTCTATCCTCCTCATTCCTACATAATCTGCATCTTCTACTTACCTTTTTCAACCAGAACTTATTTCTTTTTTCTTCGTTGCCGCATCTCTATCTAGCAATTATCGTTTGACTTCCTTTTTCTCCCCTTCTTCTCAAATACTCTGGTCTTCCGAACGCCGCTATATCTTTATACCTCACGTTGTACTTTGACTCTCTTATTTTGTTATCCAACTATTGTTCTAATCTCTCTTTTTCTCTTCTTCTTATATTATCTACTACACTTCTTTCTTTATCCTTCAATATTCTAATTCCTTCAGAGCTAAACCCGTTCTGCCTAAAAAACTTCTCTTCTTCTGTTACCACGCTCTTCATTCCCTCCCTTTCTTTCTTTTTAATACATTCCATTACCAACTTCCTTTCTCCGTCTTTCAACACTTTTTCTTCATATTTTACTGCCCTCCTTCCTGCCATCTCACTGATTCTTTCTATGTCCGTTTTCCTGTATACGATATAGTCCGGTGTGCAGGAGTCAAGATTCAGAACCCACTTTACATATTTTCTTTGAATCTTTTCCAACTCATCTCTTACTTTCCACCCCCATAACTCCGCCCCATACATCATGACTTCCCTAACTAAATAGTTGAATAACATTATTCTTTTCCCAAAATCATCTCCAAATCTGCGTTCACCTATTCCCCATACCACATTCATTACTACATTAGATTTCTTTCTCAAATCCTTTACCTGACTTTCCTCTCCTCCATTCTTCTTCAGCACAAAGCCTAAATACTTCACTTCTGCCACTTCTTCTAATTCCTTTCCTTCCTATTTCCATTTGATCTTCCTTCTTCTTCCTCTCTTCTCGAAACATATCATTTTCGATTTTTTTATGTTTAACTGCAGCTTCTTTCCCGTCAAATACCTCTCCATTCTCTTTAACATCTTTTTCATTCCTTCTTCGCTTTTTGCCATAATTGCTAGGTCGTCTGCATACACCAAAATCCATATTCTTTCCTTTTCTATTTTTATACCTCCAATTTGACCTTTCCTTATTTCCTTCTCCACATCCGCTATCAACAGTGTGAACAATATCGGACTAAGTGGTCAACCTTGTCTCACTCCCGCCTCCGTCCAAAACCAACCAGACTTCTCCTCATGGACCCTTACCGCATTTTTCGTACTTTTATAGATTTCTTTTACTCTCTCTATCAATCCTCTTTTTACTCCTCTTCCTACCATAGCCTGCCACAATAACTTTCTATCCACCTTATCGAAAGCTGCCTTCAGGTCCATGAAGAAACCGTATATCTTTTCTCCTTTCTTTCCTAATTCTTTCTTGATCGCGTGTTGCAAAATATGTACATTGTCCACAGTGCTTCTTCTTGTACGGAATCCTGCCTGAATTTCCGGGAGCAGGCCTTCCCCCTCTATTTGCTGTCTTAGCCTTTCCGCTAACACCGCTGCGTATATCTTATACGCTGTGCACAGCAGAGTAACTCCTCTATAGTTTGTCACCTCCTTCTTATCTACTTTCTTGAAAATTGGTGCAATTATTCTTATCCTCCAGTCATCGGGAAAACCCTCCCCTCTCCACACTTTTTTAATTATCTCTTTCAGCTTTCTCCTTAAGTGTCCTTCACTATATATCCAAACTTCGTTTCCTATTTCATCTGCTCCTGCTGCTTTCTTTTTCTTCAATCTTCCAATCTGTCGTTCTATTTTCTCATCGGTTATTTCACTCTCTCCGTCGTTCTCTAATCTCCTTTTCTCCGCCTTTTTTCTTTTATCCTCTTTGCATCCCTGTAGTGATTGACAGAAGTGATTCTCCCACTTCTTTATATCTATGCTCTCTATTATATGCTGTCTTTTTCCTCTTTCCTTATTGACTATCTTCCATATCTGCACCTCTGTCTTTATTGTTCTAACCTCCTCTTCCAGTTTCTCCTATCTCCCTCTCTCTTTCCTTTTGCATAGCTCTCTAAACTGTCTCCTTCTCTTTAGATACTTTTCTTTCGCTTCCTTTCCTTTTCTCCATTCTCTATATGCCTTTTTTACTTCTCTCTTCAATTTCTTGCGTTCTGCATCCCACCAATCTTTTTTTCTTATCTTTTTTTCCCTCACTTTAACCCTTTTTTTGTAAATGCTTTCTTCTACTTCTTTTTTCATGTTTTTCCACATCTCCTCTACCTCCTCTCCCTCTATCATCCTCCCTCTTCCTTTATCTCTATATTTTTCTATGCTTTTCTCATCCCATTTTACCATTGTCCTAAACCTTTCTATCCTTTTTCCTCTTACTCCTTTGTTTTCTCCTTCCATGTCTACCTCCAGCGGTTGATGGTCTGATTCCGTTCTCTCTCCCTGTATCTTTTTCAATTTGTCCCATGCTTCTTGATTAACCTTTTCGCTCCGGGGATTTTTCCTTTAAAATTGACCTCGCATTTTAGCTGAAAAAGTTAATAATAACCTGCTCCCCCCCCTTCAAAGTTAATTTTGAAGGTCAAAGAAGTAACCAGTATTTTTTTCAATTTTATTCCTAAATTTAGTGCATTAAATTGACTTTATAAACATCTATTACGTTCGCTTTTCTTGCTGGTCCATATATGGACCAGTCCCGGAGCGAAAAGGTTAACTATGACATAATCAACCACCGATTCTCCTCTACCTCCCGTGTACGTCCATTCTCTTGATTCATCCCTTCTTATATTTCCGTTTACTATTTCCCATTCTCTATCTTCTATTAGCGCTAACAATTCTTTTCCTTCTCTATTTATTTCTTTATCCTTCGTACTTCTTCTTACTTCTGTGCCGTTTTCCTCCTCCCTTCTCTTTCCCTCTCTTATTCCAGCGTTAAAATCCCCTCCTATATATAGAATTTCTTCCCTTCTTTCCCCCACCCATTTTTCTAGTTCCTTCCTTTTATCCTTCATTCTCTCTCTATTATATACCGTTACAATTCTCCATATTTTCCCTTCTATTCTCAACCTTCTCTCCTGCACACCGTTTACATCTTTGCTTTTATTATCTACGCTATCTACGCTATCTATTTCCTCAATTCTTCTTCTTACTTCTGTGATTATTCCGCCTTTTGCTCGCCCCTTTTTTTCCCGTATTGCATGCTGACTTTTCTAAATAAACTCCTTTGGTAACTTTTTCTTTTTCTTCTCTCAGTCTTTTTCTTCCATCTACGTCTCGCATAATCCTATTACATCGAACCTTTCGAAATACGTCCAGAATTCTTTTTCTTTTTTCTTCAGACCTGCAATGTTTCAAAAAACCATCCTTATACCTTTTATCCTTTTTTTTATCTTTATCTCTCCTTTTTTTCCTTCTTCTTTTTCTTTTTTGTTTTCTCATCTTCTCTCTCTAATTTTTCTTTTCTCTATTCCCTAAAAAACTCTTTCTTTCCACCATCTCTTGCCTTTCTTCATCCCATACAAAGCTTTTCCCTTGAATTTCCATTTTTTGTACTCTACTTTTACTGTTTTTCCCTCCATTCTTTCCTTTCTTGTTCTTTCTCTCAGTTTTCTCTGTATTTGTCTTTCTTCTACTGTTAGGTCACTATCAATAAATATCTTTCTGTTTCCTAACTTCTTTTTCTCTTTCATTACTTTTTCTTTTGTTTCCCATTGGTCCATTTCCACTATCACTGCTTTTTTTCCCATTTTCCAATCACATAGCTTCTTTTTATCTTCTCTCCTACTCCGAATTCTTGCTCTAGAACTTCTTCTGCAACTTTTTTCAAGCACCTGTTCTCTTTTTTAGACCTCTTATCACTATATTACTTCTTTCTTTTCTTTCTCTCTCTTCTATAACTTTCTTCATCTCTTTCATTTCCTTTTTAATCTTTTCTTTCGCTTTTGCTTCTTGCTCTTCCATCTTATCTTTATCCTTCCTTGCTCTATCTTCTTCTTCCTTACTCTTTTTTATTTTTTTCTTTTTCTTCCTTCTATCCGTTGTTTCATCCTCTTCAGACTTAATTCCATCATGTCTACCCTTTCTTCCATTTTTTCTTCTCTTTTCTTCCATCTCTCTTCTTTTTTATTCATTTCTTCCTTCATCTCCTTGATTTTGTATCTCATTGTTTTTATTTCCTGTTTTATCTCTTTCAGTAATGAGACCATCGCTCCTTCTTTTTTATCTTTCTTCTTGTTCCTTCTTTTCTCCTCCTCTTCCTGCTTCTTTTCCGCTGGCGCACTTCTTATCTTATTACATCTTTTTAATATATCTATATATAGTCCTGTCTCTTTTTCTTTTTTGTTTCTCTTTCTTTTTATTGTACTTCTTTCACATTCCATGTCACCTTTCTTGCTCATGAACTCCATTATACTCAACGAGCATGATCTTTCTCTTTTTTTATCTTCCATTCCCTTCCTTCCTCCTCCTTTCTTTTCTCCTCTCAGTGTGAAAAATACTTCTCCCTCCCTACATTCTCTCTTCCTCTCATCTTCTTCACTTTCATTCGTCTTATCCACACTTTCAAATTCTTTCTCTTCTTTCATTACTCTCCGTATTTTGCTGTTCCCTACCTTACCTACTTATCTTACCCTATCCGCTGCTTTATCTGGTATTCAATTTTCTCGTTTGGCGCCGCTCGTCTTGCCTCCTATCTCTTTTTCCCGCCTAATCTTACCTAAGCTCTCCTTTATCTCATTTTTATTTGTCTCACTATTTTCGTCCTTTCGCTTGATTCTCTCTATTGTTCTTATATTCACTTTTTTTCGCAGTCCTCACCTCTCTCCTATTCTCCTGTTTTTTCCGCTCGTTCCTATCTAAATACCTTCTAAACTATTCTTCACTCTCCTCGCTTCTCTCACACATGCACACCACTCTCACGCCACTAACCAAGTCCTCTATATCTTCTATTATTTTTCTTAATTTTTTTCTGTTGTATATACTTATTATTCTCTATTTCTCCTCCTCCCATTTTATCCTCCGCTCTTATATCCCATCTCTCTCTTGTTTTTTTACTTCTATTTTTTCTATTCCTCTATTTTATTCTAGTCAATGTTCCTCCTCTTGCTCTTTCTTTTACATGTTCTCTTGTTGCCGGTTGTAATTACCAAACATAATTTTTTGGTAGTGTCTTCTTTAGCCTTTCCTAGTTCTTGTTCTCCGTCCACACTTCCATTAGACTTATGTTACGTCCTGGCCCATGGATACGAGCGGGCTGTGGTGTGACGCAACAGTAAACGCGTCGTTTTCCATATCTCTCTTTACAGTGGACACGGAAGTCCCGCTGTGAGAGAGTCGAGAGAATTTGTTTATATTCGTTGACAGGTCAACGGCGTACGCCGATCTTACTCTGTCTAGCGAACACTCACTCGTTGGTCCCTTTTTAGGTTTGAGACGCAAATCTCATTTACCAAGGACGGGACCTAGCGATTTTAACGAGGAAATGAGAGTGGGTTGTATTACGGAAAGAAAGATAAAGAATAATTCTTTAATTGTGTAAAAAGTTCGGCCAGTTGGAACCAGAAGCAGGGTGTTTTTTGCAAAGATATAGTCGATTTTTTATTTCGAAACGTTTCAACTTGTATTTAAGTCATCTTCAGTCAAAAATTCTGTAAATTTACAATATTATTGTTTTATAATAAATTTAACAAATGTAAAAATGGATCTAGTTACAATATTGTGTAAATAAATGGCTTCCCAAGTAATAAATAACACTTCAACAATATACAAAATCAGACAGAGTAGATAGAATGTACAGATAGATGTGTCATGCTGAGAGAGTGAACAAGAACTGAGAGGCAAAACATTGTTTTGTCAATAATAAAAGTCAAGTCTACAGGTAGAATTAAGGGTTATAGTTTGTCAATAATCGGTAAATATGCTTCATCTAACAGCTCTGTGTCTCTCATAATATTTAAACTGGTGTCTTGTTGCAATTTAATGAAAAGCATCTCGGAAGTCAAACGCTTAAAATAATTCGGTTCATTGTCAAGTATTTGGACTGAATTCCATTTAAAAGAATGGTTCGTATTTCTTTGATGTTCGGCCAATACTGAAGTCTCTTGGTTTTTCTTAACATAATTCATGTGTTCCTTAATTCTCGTGGAAATCTGTCTTTTTGTTTGTCCCACGTAATGCAAATCACATGATTCGCATTGTATACGATATACCACGTTTTTACGCTTATCAGGAGGAATAGGATTTTTATGCATTTTGATGTATTTGTTTAATTGTGAAATGTTTCTAAAAGCTATTTTGTATTTAATATTTTTAAAGAAATTATTGAGACTATCAATATTAGCCGATATATATGGCATGACAAAAAATTTCGTTGGTTCTTGTTGTTGGGTGTATTGTGATTTGTCCGATTTTACCAATTTTTTNAGCCTTAGATTAANATATTTAAAAATGGTATCTAACGGATACTGGTTTTCTATTAATATGTTTATAATAAATTGTAAGTTTTTGTGTTGGAATTTCGGTTCAGATAACAAGATTGCTCTGTCCACCATTGACATTATAGTANCAATNTTATGACACATTGGATTTTGTGATAAAAAATGCAAATATCTGCCAGAGAACGTCGGCTTGTGATACCAATCACAAATNAAAACGTTATCTTCTCTGATAATCCGTGTGTCAAGAAANGTAATGCAACCATCGGACTCTAATTCATGCGTGAACTGTAACCTACTAAGCTGCGAATTAAAGACGTTAAGAATCGCAATCTCTTGATTTTTTGGGACCGCCAGTAAGATGTCATCCACATACCTGCAGTAAATAGGGATGGAAACTGTTAACAAATTAAGAACATTCAGTTCCAAATCCTGTAAAAGAATGTCCGCCATAATTGGAGACAATGGAGAACCCATTGGAGTTCCAAATGTTTGTTTATATATTCTGTTTCCATTGTCTCCAATTATGGCGGACATTCTTTTACAGGATTTGGAACTGAATGTTCTTAATTTGTTAACAGTTTCCATCCCTATTTACTGCAGTATTTATGTGGATGACATCTTACTGGCGGTCCCAAAAAATCAAGAGATTGCGATTCTTAACGTCTTTAATTCGCAGCATAGTAGGTTACAGTTCACGCATGAATTAGAGTCCGATGGTTGCATTACCTTTCTTGACACACGGATTATCAGAGAAGATAACGTTTTGNCATAGTAGGTTACAGTTCACGCATGAATTAGAGTCCGATGGTTGCATTACCTTTCTTGACACACGGATTATCAGAGAAGATAACGTTTTGATTTGTGATTGGTATCACAAGCCGACGTTCTCTGGCAGATATTTGCATTTTTTATCACAAAATCCAATGTGTCATAAAATTGATACTATAATGTCAATGGTGGACAGAGCAATCTTGTTATCTGAACCGAAATTCCAACACAAAAACTTACAATTTATTATAAACATATTAATAGAAAACCAGTATCCGTTAGATACCATTTTTAAATATNTTAATCTAAGGCTNAAAAAATTGGTAAAATCGGACAAATCACAATACACCCAACAACAAGAACCAACGAAATTTTTTGTCATGCCATATATATCGGCTAATATTGATAGTCTCAATAATTTCTTTAAAAATATTAAATACAAAATAGCTTTTAGAAACATTTCACAATTAAACAAATACATCAAAATGCATAAANATCCTATTCCTCCTGATAAGCGTAAAAACGTGGTATATCGTATACAATGCGAATCATGTGATTTGCATTACGTGGGACAAACAAAAAGACAGATTTCCACGAGAATTAAGGAACACATGAATTATGTTAAGAAAAACCAAGAGACTTCAGTATTGGCCGAACATCAAAGAAATACGAACCATTCTTTTAAATGGAATTCAGTCCAAATACTTGACAATGAACCGAATTATTTTAAGCGTTTGACTTCCGAGATGCTTTTCATTAAATTGCAACAAGACACCAGTTTAAATATTATGAGAGACACAGAGCTGTTAGATGAAGCATATTTACCGATTATTGACAAACTATAACCCTTAATTCTACCTGTAGACTTGACTTTTATTATTGACAAAACAATGTTTTGCCTCTCAGTTCTTGTTCACTCTCTCAGCATGACACATCTATCTGTACATTCTATCTACTCTGTCTGATTTTGTATATTGTTGAAGTGTTATTTATTACTTGGGAAGCCATTTATTTACACAATATTGTAACTAGATCCATTTTTACATTTGTTAAATTTATTATAAAACAATAATATTGTAAATTTACAGAATTTTTGACTGAAGATGACTTAAATACAAGTTGAAACGTTTCGAAATAAAAAATCGACTATATCTTTGCAAAAAACACCCTGCTTCTGGTTCCTACTGGCCGAACTTTTTACACAATTATTTTTATATAAAGAACTTGAGGACGTCCCTCATTTACACAAATTTTAAATAATTCTTTAGTTAGATTCCACACATTATAAAGTAGTTATATTTATTAAAAAAAAAAACAAATCAAAATCTTAGCAAATTATTAATATACAGGTGTGTTGAAACTGATACAATGACGGAGCGCATAATCGTTTCGTACAAAGTAATCTATAAGCTAGGTGCAAGTGTGAGAGAAAAGAGAATACAAGTTGTTTAGTGCAGCTAGCCTCTTTAACCCATGTTTACGCAACTTAGATCATCTTAGAAATGTATTTCTTTATGTCAGTTGACAAATTCGGTTTTGTTTCATTTCTTAGGTTCCGATAAATTTAAAGATAGGAATAAATTTGAATGTGTCATGATTCTAAGACTGATATTCGGAGATAAGCGGGCTTTGTTTGTTTCCGTGATTTAGGAAGGAGATGAGAGGTTATCCAGAGCGATTCAAAACCCCGGATGTCTGTCAGAAATCATCTAGAGCGATTCAAAACCGCGGGTGTTTATCAGAAGTCATCCAGAGCGATTCAAAACCGCGGATATCTATCAGAAGTCATCCAGAGCGATTCAAGATCGCGGATATCCTCTCTGATCAAGGATAGAGGAGAGAGGCTATCTTAGACAGTTCAGTACTCGTTTTTAAACTTAGCCGATGAATTAATGATTAATTGTTTTTAGTTCGCGATTACGTTTCTCTGAGCTCCCTGAAGAGCAGCTGCGGGTTTCTCTCTTTTCTCAATTTCTATTTCTAATTCGTGGAACCTCAATGGACAATTGGTTTCTTAAAAACACTTACTACATGGTTGAGTGGCGGCGGTGTCGGGTTGACTGCAGGCACTCGGGAGTGGATCGTTGGATACCAGTGCGGCTTCGATATCCCGGCTTTGGCATTCACGGCACCATGAACTTTTCAAACTCTTTGTACCACGACACTCCCGACCTTTTAGATTAGCGGCTCTCAACTGATTCCGGTTCTGAGAGTCCTGGCTTATATACAATTTTGAGTAAGCGAGGACACTCTTAATCGGAAAACTCAGTCGAGCTTTGCCAGTTCCTATTTGTTAGTTAGTGGTCGGGTAAACTTCGTGAGATCGCCAATCGGCGACGATCTCTCGGCTCGGTCGGCTCGTCCGATTTTCCGAAAAAGGGAAAAGGGAGAGTATTGGTTCTTTTTGATCACGCCACATAGACCCTTTGCTATTTGTTTATAATAAAATTGCTCGTGGCGCCGGAGTTTTTATTTGCGCCGGCTGCTTTAAATTTTTATAAGCGGTGTTTTTCTTGACCCGGAAATATTCGGGTTTGTTTGGAAAGCTGCTTAGAGTGTTTAAATAATAAATTTTTCTTGCTTGTTATCATAAAATTTCGGGTTATTACCAGGCGCGGTTTATCTTTTCGGGCGCCGATATGATTTCCGTTTGCTCTCTTATTGTTTGGAGTCTAAGTTTTCAAACGATAGATGATCCGTTCAGATTATTGATTGCTTTTCGTTATTTACTAAAAAAAAGATTTGTTATGCGTTGGCGCGTAGCATTGCAAGAAAAAGGGGACCGTAGAATCCCCAGGACGTAACACTTATTACATCAAACTTTTTTATATATTCCCAGAAATCCTCGTCTTTCTTCAAGCTTGCCATATTTCAAAAAATCATTTTTAGTTTTGTTTTTCTATTTTTTCTTCTTTGCCTTCTTCTTTTTTGCCTTTCTTCCTTTTTCTTCTGTCCGTTATCTAGCCTATTATCTACTGAAAATTTTCTTCTTCCAATTTCTTCTCCAGTTTATTCCATCTATACCTCTTCCCATCTATTATCAACCTATTGTATCTTACTTTGACTATCTTTCTTTTCTGATCTTCCTATTTCTTTTATTCTCTTTTGCGTATCTTTTTCCGGTTGTGTCATATCATCGTTTATATATATATTTTTACCTTTTAAGTTGTTCTTCTTCTGCAGTATGTTTTTTTTTCAAAGTTTTTCAGCTTTACTATGTACATCTCTTCCTCTCTTCTTCTCTCGTAATTTTTATTTCCCTTATTTCTTGTATTTCTTTTTCTACCTCAATTTCTCTCAATATTATTTTTAGGTTTTCTCTTGCTATTCCTTCTTTTTGATATAATATGCTTTTTATCACTACGTTTTTTCCTCTCTCTTCTTTCCACAATTTTGTTTCTCTCTAATACTTCTATTCTTTTATGTAGTTCTTCTTTTTCCTTCTCCCATCTTTCTTCTTTTTCTTTTTCTCTTTTTTCTGCACAAATTAATTTTTCTTTTATGCTTCTTTGTCCCTCTTTAATTCTTAGCTTTGCCTAAACAAATCATCTTCAATGGTTTGTTTAGCTTCTCTATTTCTTCTGTCTTTATTTCCTCTTGTCTTGCTGTTTCCTTTTTTTTTTGTTTCTTTCTATCTGCGTTACTATACTCTGTTTTTTTTTCTGCTTTTTTTCTACAACTCTCGCTTTTGTCCGAGTCTGTCTCTCTCGCTCTCTTGTATAACCAAATCTCAAATAGCGAGCATATACTATTTGTACTGCTCAGTTTTCTCGCTCTTAATCTCTCTGCGTTACTCGGCTTTTTTTTCTTATCTTTATATCCTGATATTGACATTTGTAAGAAAAAGGAATTTAATCCATTTTCTTTACTTTTCTTTTATATGCACGCACGTGATTGCCGCCATCCGCTTCCGACTGCTATCAGGATAAGGCTTCAGACAAATAAAATAATGCACACGTTAAACATCACTCTCGTCTCTTTATTTAACTTAGCACACGAATGGTAGTATTTGTAGCCGCGCGTATTACAAGTTACGACTGCTTTGCTCCGGTGCGGTAACGACAATGCCGCTCACGNATTTCCTACGCGAGCTCGAAGCCTCGTATTTTCTCCGAAATTTCTGGACGCGCAAACAGAAGCACGTGAACTAGGACTGCTCAGGTTAACGGCGAGAACCGACTACACAGAAGCAAACGCTTGTATTTACTTATATCTACATGTATATATTTCTTTTATCTCTTTCTCTTTTTTATTTTACAGCTCGACCATCCTGCTTCTAGGCATACGTCCCGGATGCTGCTGTAAATTGGCTTCTTAACCTAAGTTGTTTACCCATCACCTAAATGTTACCCTTATTGTATAATTATTTTATATATGTATATTTTTTCCATATAATAAACTATCCTTATATCTACAAATGTAGAATCTAGTCTTTTGGTTTTAATACAGGTTTTACCCAGGGTTTTAAACGGTCCGGGGATAATATTGTGTTATACGCTTTCGCTGTTAGGTTAAAACCGGGGATATCTTCAACTACATATCTGTTTTTCTTCAGCGCTTTGTCGATTATGTATGGACCTTTATAATTTGGTTTTAACTTTTTATTTTCACCCACTTTTGTCTGGGTGTCTCGGATCAGAACGTAATCACCAGATTGATAGACGGTAGGTTTTTTATGCTTTTTATCATAATAAATTTTATTATATTCCCTTACTCTACGGCTAGCTTCTGTTGCTATGCTAAACGCTTTATTTCTTTCTTCCGTTAAGTCAGGATCAACGCCCGTTGATGAATGTATTAGCTCGATTAGGTTAGCATCAACCTGATTCCGACGTTCGTATCCTAATAATAGTTTGGAGGGTGTCATTTTTAATGATGAGTGCATTGTGTTGTTTATTACATATTGAGCGGTACCCAGATGCACCTTCCATTGATCGGCTTCGTCTACTAATTTTTTTAAACATGATTTCGAAAACTGATTTACCCTTTCTACCTTTCCATTCGCCCATGGAGCTGCTACCGCTACTTGGCAATGTTTGGCCTTAATCGAATCAACGAAAGATTTAAAATCTTCCGACGTGAAGGCTGTGCCTCTATCAGATACTATGTTTCTTGGTCTTCCAAAAATATCAATTAATAAAGTTAACCATTTCACAACTTCTTTTGTGCCTGTTGACTTCGTGGCGTAGAGCCACGTGAATTTCGTGAACACGTCTACTATTACTAGAATGAATTTATAGCCATCTTTTGTTACTTGCAACGGACCGAAGTGGTCAATGTGCAACGTGTGGAAGGGCTCCGCTACGTCCTCTTCCAGTTGTAACTCACCTTCTGTAGAGTGAGTGAAAGCGTCAGCCATAAGGCAAACTAAACCGTTCGAAACATAGTCTCTGATTTTTTTTCTCATTGACGGAAACCAGTAGGTAGCACGCAACCCCTGATACGTTTTGTCATAGCCGCAATGTGCTAAGTCATCGTAGTACGCTCTTATCAAGTTATTAATCATTATTTCAGGAACTACAAAACGCGACCGGTCATTTCCTTTTCGGTATAATAGACTATTTATTAATTCAAACTTCTCGTTTTCTTCCAGTGCTTCTGCAATAGATTTGAGTTTTAAATCTTGCAGTTGCCTGTACTCCATTTCGTTTTCCAACGGCATTGCGCTTGCGTATGCCACGTGTCTGCTCAGGGCATCTACGTGCACCATTTTGCTACCAGCTCTGTGTTTAAAGTGAAAACTATAGTTTTGTAACCGCAAAGTCCACCGTGCGATTCTCGGGTTTAAGTTCACCTTGGTCACAGCATATACCAACGCGTTGCAATCAGAGATGCCAGATTCTGAACACTTGGTAGCATGCGGTAGCATGGAGGGGATGCGCACACAACCTCAGATCGTGTACGTGTGCGCTCGAGCTTCGGGCGCGATCGCACACGTACACGATCTGAGGTTGTGTGCGCATCCCCTCCAAGCTACCGCTGCTACCGCATGCTACCAAGTGTTCAGAATCTGGCATCTCTGGTTGCAATCGGTAACTACATTAAATTCTAAACCTTGTAGATATATGTGAAAACGCTCAACTGCCTTGACTATGGCCAACATTTCCAATTCGAAACTATGGTAATTTTTTTCTGATTTGTTCGTACTTTGGCTGTAATACGCTACCGGTGCCCACACGCTGTTACTCTGCTTCTGCAACAAGATTGCAGCAAGCCTTTCGGCGCTGGCATCAGTGTGCAGCTCGGTCTCAGCAGTTGGGTTATATATTCTAAGAACCGGGTAAGCCGTTAGTTTCTTTTTAATTAACTCGAAAGCACGCACACACGCATCATCAAAATTGAACTGAGTTGACTTTTTTAAAAGATTTTGTAACGGTTGTTTTGATCAAAAAATTAGCAATGAATTTACGGAAATAGTTGGCTAAGCCTAGGAATCTCTGAACTCCGCACGCATCGGTCGGTTGCGGAAATTTCTTGACCGCTTCCGTATGTCGTTCGCTCAAGGTTATTCCCTCTGCGCTAATTATATATCCCAAGTACTCAATACGCTTTTTAAGGAAACTGCATTTTTTATAGTTTAACTCAAATTTATGTCGCTTGAGTGCCGTTAAAACTTCTTCTAGGATTTCAATGTTTGATTCTACGGAGTCTGTTGCAACTAAAATATCATTGATATAAACAATTACCTTTTCTTCTCTAATCAACGGTTGCAAAATTTGAACAATCCTTTTTTGAAATTCTGCCGGGGCATCACAGTAACCGAAAGGTAATTTTTTGTACTCGTATTGTCCATTCGGGGTAGCAAAGGCGAAATATTTACTATGATCTGGATGCACATCGATTTGGTGGAAACCGTCTTTAAGGTCTAATAAAGAGAATACTGATTTATTTCCCAACCGTGAAATGCAGTCTTCTATTAACGGAAAAGGATATTTCTGCTTTGCGAACCGCAAATTCAACGGCCTCAATTCTACACATAATCGAATTAAACCGTTTTTCTTTTTCACTGGTATTATTCTTGCGCAATAAGGTGAGGTGCTTGGCTGTATCACACCTCTTTCTAACAAATCGTTGATTAGTTCTCTTATTTGCTTTCTCTCAGCCCATGCAAATCTACGTGGCGCATAGGCATACGTTGAGTTATCTTTTAATGATATTTTTACCAAATATTCGTCATCTGTTACAGGAACCACCGTTCAACATGAAATATCATTGATCGTAATTTGCCCGTTGTGTTTTTGTCGAAATCAGTTTCTATATCCTCAATTTCTTTGTCTATGGACTTCGACTTAGTCAACAAGTTTTCAAATTCTGTATTTCCAACAATATCACGCGGTAAAGCCGCTAACAATACGTGATCTTGACTCTTATTTTGTTCCACAGTAGGTTCCACAGTAGGTTTATACCAAACCTTCAGTTTCTATAAAAAGACCTTCAGTTTCTATAAAATCACGACCAATAACAATGTCAGCAACCAGATTACTTATGTCGATCACGTGAACTCTGATATTATTATACATGGTAGGTCGGGTAGTTACTCTAAAGTTATTTTTGTTTCGATAATTCCGTATATATTTATCGGGGTATTATTTAATGCCAAGAACGATCGTTGGACTTCTGTGCCCGTAACTGGCGATTGATCACAATACGTATTGCTTACATTCTTACAAATAAAAAATACCGGGCTGCCTGTATCTATCAACGTCCGTAAATTACATTTATTCGCGTTAACCTTTACGCTGCCGGGATTTAAAGAGCATTATGTCCCTTAGAAAATTCCCAAATTTTGTGGTTGTATTTTTTATATAACTTATATAAAGTTGCAATCATAGGTAGGATCTATATATAGACCCTCCGGCAGCGTATTGAACCGAAGAAAATTTAAAAATTTTATTTTGTTTAAAAATCCGTTTTTTTATTAGGAGTATAAATAAGTTTCCGCCGTTTTTTATCAAAAATTGGGCATTTATTGTGAAAGAACGGTACATAATGTTTTATTCGAAGTATTGTCCATCGCTAGCCACTACCTTTTCCCATCTTTCTAGTAGCATACGGATAC
>NW_018021653.1:35443-38785 GCF_002006095.1 Pseudomyrmex gracilis
TTCAAATTAAAGAAGTAAATNAAAAGCTCCCGCAAATGACGTTTATTCGGCTCAAAACTCGACATTTTNGCACAAAAAAAGATATATGATGCTGATACAAAATTGCTAATATTTCAAGGTTATGTTGTTAGCAGATGTCCAATCCTACGATATGCCGTTTTACAGCTGACAATTTTAACAATAACATACTATTGAGACCATCTTTTGTCAAACGGTGGAAACTTATTTATACTCCTAATAGGTTTTTGAGGTCACTAAAAACGATAGTGAAGTTAGTTTTTGAGTACAGTAAATTTTTAGGGCTGTATCACTCTCCTTCAGCGTTACCCCGCCAATGGCAGAGACGTAGATAGATATTGTGGCTTCAATCTTTTTTTTTTTTTGTTTAGTTTAGTTTTGTTTTTATCATGTTTTTTTGTTGTTTATTTTTTAATTTATTTTTAAATTTTTAAATTTAAAAAAAATTTTTTTTTCTGTAATTACTTTTGAGAAATCAAAACTAAGCATATGATTATAATGTGTACCGAGTCCTCAGTTAATTGTAAAATACTGAGCATGTAACATTCAGGGGCAAAATATGTATGCGCGCGCGCGCGCGTATGTATGTGTGTGTGGAGGAAGGAGTGTATGTGTGTACATATACTATATATAAGTACTTATACGTATTTATATATACTTCTTGTGGAAGTTTATGCATGTTTTGATAGACTGCTCAACAGCGTCTATATATAGACGCTCCGGCAGCGTAAAGGTTATAATATTAATAGGTGAATCGTCGCAATGCAAAATTCTACTCATCCTTTCCGCAACGCATGCCACCGTTGACAAAGTGCTGGCCTCAGTTGTCACCTGGACCGTAGAAACTAGTTGCCGACTCCCGTCCTTCCTCAGGCTGGGACACTCTGCTTTACGATGCCCTTTTTCCTTGCACTGGTAACAGATTAGTTCCTTAGCCCGTTCGTTACTTGGTTTGTAGGGCTGCGTCTTTTTACTGTCATCCTTCTTGAACGACTTATTGTTCACTTGCGGTTTTTTTTTCACTTTTACTTGATGCACTTGTGATTTTCTGCATCACTTCCAGAAACTTGTCTATATCGTTCAGTTCTAACGCCGCTGCCGTAGCGCAAAATGATCTACTACTAATACCGCTGATAAACAGATGCAGAGATTTACTCGTCGGAAGTTGCAGCGGTTGTATTAAAGTCAGCTTTTCCATTGCGTATTCGAAGAACGACTTCTTGTGTGCGTTCCATTTTTGAGCTTCTATTTGTTGCATGGCCACGTGAAACAAAATTCTACGCTTGAACCTTTTATTGGCTGCTTCTTTGAATCCTGTCCTGCATCGTGCCTGTACCAAGGTCGAACCACTTCTTCGTCGCCGCCGTTAACCTGCTCGTAGTCGCCAGGTAAACGACATCATCCGATGCTGAATGTATTGCTGCTACTTTCTCGACACGGTTGGTCCACATTTCAACGTTCTCGCTCTCTGAACCACCGAATTCTGGAATCTGAGATGCCAGCAACGTCACTGCCTGTGCAGACGAAGTCGATGCAAGCAATACAGACCGCGGTACCGCTTCTACACTTCGCGGGCTCTCACTCGTTGCCGTATTTGCGAGCATCCTCGGGGTGTTGCCTTCTGCCTGTGTTCCTGTCGGAGGCACGCTCATGCTGCTTATTGAAACCATCAGCTGATTCATCATCATCTGCTGATTCTGTACTTGCGTTGCCAGCGTTTCGCACATTTGCTGCAGAGTCGCAATGCTCTCCGTTTGTAATGCGCCAGTACTGTCCGTCGCAATCGAGCACGGATCTTGCCGCGTCTCTCCCGCGCGATCTCCTTCCAGAGCTGAATTTCTCACATCGCGTTCAATCACCGACATGATCGAATCTATCAAGCCGTTTCTGTTATCCGACAGCGGCAAACCGAGCCGACGGGCCTCTTTTCTCAGCTGCCCCGTGCTCATCTCCCCTAGCCGCTGACGATCCATTGTTTTTAACCGGCTAATTGCTCTGGTCTGTACCATGCGCTTGAGTCCACGACACTTTTTCACGCACTCACGATTCACAAGCACTCTATCGCTGTGTGTCTCGCTTCGCCGAAACAATCCGATTCGAATCCCACTTCTGAGATAAATTGTAAGAAAAAGGAATTTAATCCCTTTCCTTTACTTCTCTTTTATATGCACGCACGTGATTGCCGCCATCCGCTTCCGACTGCTATCAGGATAAGGCTTCAGACAAATAAAATAATGCACACGTTGAACACCACTCTCGTCTCTTTATTTAACTTAGCACACGAATGGTATGATTTGTAGCCGCGCGTATTACAAGTTACGACTGCTTTGCTCCGGTGCGGTAACGACAATGCCGCTCACGGATTTCCTACGCGAACTCAAAGCCTCGTATTTTCTCCGAAATTTCTGGACGCACAAAGAAGAGCACGTGAACCAGGAATGCTCAGGTTAACGACGAGAACCAGCTACACAGGAGCAAACGCTTGTATTTACTTATATCTACATGTATATATTTCTTTTATTTCTTTTTCTTTTTTATTTTACACATCTTTCTTCTCGTTTCTTATGAGGTTATCTCTTCTTTGTTGTTGGAAAACAAATGCTGTTTGTTGTTTCTCAGTTGTTATTTGAGTTCGAGCTACTTTTAAGAACACAGCAGAGCTTAAAAAGACCTTCGTCTCTTTGAAACAAGCTCTTTTAAAGATTTTGCGACGGTGTACTGTTTGTAATACTACTTGTTCTTCTTCGAATCTTATAACAAATGTTCTTTAACTCATTCTTCAACGGAAGTCCTACAATATCTATACATAAATTCACACTGTGTATAGCAAGACGCTTTACAGCGGTGTTTCTTAATAATTTGCAAATTTTACAACTGCATATTTGCTATTAAGAGAATGCTGAACCATCTTTTTTTACCTACATTTTGTAATTTAAAATTTTTTAAGATTATTAATCGGAATGAAAAACGCTTCTCCAGAAAAAAAGAGAATACACTAAATACTTGCATAAGACATAAAACTTCAAGAAAAACAAAAAAAAGTTTATAGACTGTTACTACATTTTTGCTTTACATGTAAATGTTACGTCCTGAGCCTATGGTTACGGTCGGGCATTAGTGGTAGTACGCAACAGACGCACTGACACATTCAAGCGAGCGTGAAGTCTATCCTGACACCAGGGATGCCAGTTTCAAGACTTTTGCAGCATGCAACAGCAAGTAGAGGGGATGCGCACACAGGCGAACAGCCGTGTCCGTGTGCGCCCGGCGCTTCGGCCAACTTCGAGCAGTAGACGGAGACGGATATATATAACCGTTCTCTGT
>NW_018021654.1:0-2577 GCF_002006095.1 Pseudomyrmex gracilis
GTGTCCAATAATTTGGTGTCGAATCGTACTGTGGTCAAACGGAACACGCCCCTTATACAGTATTTGAAAATCAACAATTATTTATAATCAACAATTTTTTATCCAGAAAATATACATGTTTTTTACCAAATACAATAGTATTTTTGGATGTAATAATTCTACAAAATTAGATTAACCTAACATAATACACAAGTATTTTTCTTTTTCTTCATTTATTTAGAATATGCAATCACAAAAAATGGCGACAAAACAAATTAAACCAAAGATACCTACAACATTTGTTGACCATAAGTAACTACAATCAACACTTGACATTTTATATAAATAAATGTACATATATGAATACATCTACATACAACAAAATATTATATGAAAAAGTTTACAAAACCTTTCTAGGTAAGGAATATTTTATTTTATCATAACGAAACGAAACGTAATAACCTTATTTTTACTTCTCAACGCATTGTGCGTTATTCCTTCTCGTTTTGTTGTTTTAATAAAAGTAATTCGCAATGTCTATTCTCCTAATATTTAATCTTTATTCTTAAGCCTGATATTTTCTCTATTGTGCTCAGGTCCTTAGGTTTCAACAACAAAAGTGGTGCCACAGTCTGAGTAAAGCATATGAGCTAACCCTCGTCTGGCTGCAAATCGTCGATATGCAGCGAGAAAACCTTCAGCTGAATAATCAGTTACAACTTCGAGGTGAGTTGCGGATGTAATGAGACACACGAACACACAGATCCAGCCCTTATGTGTTTTTGAGCCTCGCCCTTTCTACGTCTTGAGCTGCACAGGTCCAGCATAGTCTACACCTGTGTGTAGAAACGCACGTGCAGGTGTGACTCGCGCCAACGGGAGCTGATCCATCAGTTGCTTCGCGCGGATGCCTCTCTGTCTTGCACATTTGACACATTTGATTATGTGAGATTTTACTGGAGCTCTTTCGCCAATGATCCAGTAGGTTTGCCGAATTTTTGCCAGGGTGAGCTGCGTACCACCATGTAGAGTGGTGCGATGTGCGTCGTCAATGATGAGAGAGGTGACCTGACAATGACGTGGTAGTATTGCTGGATGCTTATTTTGATAAGTGAGCGCTGATTCCTTAAGTCGGCCTCCCGCTCTAATCACGCCATCTTCATCAAGAAATGCTGTTAGTCTGGAGAGCGCGTGAGCCGTGGGAAGTGACGAATGTTGACTGAGCGTCTTGAGCTCGTGAGCAAAGTATGTAGCTTGAGTCGATTTGATCCAGAAGAGCATTGCTTGGTTGAGTTCTTGAGCTGATATGCACGTAGAAGAAGGTGACGTGAGATTGCGCTTGAGCAATTGTATGAATCTGAAACACAGCGCTGTGACTTTGAATAGCTTGTTCAGTGAGGAGTACTTGTACACTAAATTCCAACTAGGTGCAGGTATTGGAGCTGCTGCAAATAGACCTGTATTAGTTCAAGCTTCAGTATGAGTGAGCTCCGGCGAGATATCTGGTTGAGCTGGTCACGAGTCGGAAGACTGCTTGAGCCAGGGTGGTCCAGTCTACCACAATGGGTGATTCATCAAGTGGTCCGCCGAAATTTCTCTCGATCCGCAATCTGCTGGATTCATTGCGCCGGGAATATGACACCAAGTAGAATTTGTTGACAGTTCTTGGATTTCAGTCACCCTGTTTCTAACGTAATCCTTCCAACGGGATGCGGATGATTTGATCCACATGAGTGCTACTTGCGAGTCGATCCACATGTGAGTCGATTTCACGTCGAGCCTTAGTGTGGCGTGAACATGAGCCATCAGCTTACCAAATAGCAGCGCCGCTGTGAGCTCTAATCTTGGAATTGTTAGCCATTTAAGTGGGGCTACCTTTGTTTTCGAGCAGACAAAGTCGTAGAGCCTGTTGACGGTGAGTAAATCACCAAATAAATGACTGCTGCCATGGCGAGCTGAGAAGCGTCTGCGAATCCGTGGAGTTCTACCCTTGAGTCGCTCCATGAGTTAAACCACCTTGGAATTGATATGCTGGCTAACGATTTGAGATTGTTCCTGATCATAAGCCATTTCGCGCTGAGATGTTTTGGGAGTGAATTGTCCCAATTGAGTTCGTGGAGCCACAGCTCTTGCAAGAACATCTTTGCCCTGATCACAACCGGAGAGACGAAGCCGAGCGGATCGAATATCTTTGCTACTTCAGATAAAACTAGGCGTTTCGTGAGCTTGCCTGAACGTTCCAAAACCTTTGAGCAGAATACAAATCTATTCTCTTGCGGAATCCAATTTTATCCGAGTAGTTTGGTTGTGCAATCGTCTAATGGTACGGAGCTTGATGAGCTACTCGTTGAAACTGCCGTGAGCAAGTCCGGGTGTGTCGCATGCCATTTGGAGAGCGGAAAACCGCCCGCGTTGCACAAGCCTTTTACTTGTAAAGCTGTCAATATGAGGTGTTCGACTGTGTCTGCACCTCCAAAAATATCGTCCACATATCTACCATAAGTGAGCGGGCGTGTTCCGTTTGACCACAGTACGATTCGACACCGATCGATTCGACACCAAATTATTGGACACAAAATTATTGGACACAGATTTATT
>NW_018021654.1:3112-6891 GCF_002006095.1 Pseudomyrmex gracilis
CGAATCGTACGGTTTCGAATAATTTGGTGTCGAATAAATCTGTGTCGAATCGAGCGGTGTCGAATCGTACTGTGGTCAATAGAGTATCACCCTAAGTGAGCGATGGCACTGCGAGAGGAAACTGGTGACCTTCGTCGCTAACTAACTGAAGAAGGACTCGAGTTGCTAGGAATGGAGGTGCTCTTGTGCCATACGTGACTGTGGTGAGGTGGAAGGGGAATTCATTGAGCTGTTCGTCTACTCATAGAATCCGTTGAAGATCCCAATCGTCAGGATGAACTTGGACTTGTCTGTACATTTTGACGATGTCTGTGGGAAAAATGTGGCGATGGTGACGAATCCACGTGAGCACATCTACGATATTGAGCAGCAGATTGGTTCCGGTATGCATGATGTCATTGACTGATTTTCCTGAAGATGTAGAGCGTGAGCCGTTGAATACAACCCTGAGTTTAGTTGATGAGCTGTCTGGTTTTAGCACTCCCTGATGAGGCAAGTAATAAGGGGAATGGATTGTCGAGCAATCAGATGACCATTCTCCTAAATCCCTCAACCCTCCTGATATCGAAACATCACGTGCTAAGGTCACTTCAGGAGGTGAAGCATCCGCCAGGACTCGTCTCATATGCCCCAGTTGCTCGTACTCCGTCATGAATTTTAAGTAGAGCTGACCGTATTCAGAGTCTCTCTTGAGCCGTTGAATCGTTCGTTGGAGACATCTTGAGGCCGTCTGGTAAGAAAGTCCTAGAGTGGCTGCTGATGTCTTGAGTGGAATTCGCACTATGTAACGTCCAAATGAATCTCTTGAGAGAGTTGCACAAAAATGTGCTTCACATTCTTCCTCTTCAGGTGTGAGCAATGGAGATTCGTCACGAGGAAATTCTTCCTGAACCCAGAACTTGGTGAGCAACTCCTGGACTTCATCCTCTCGTTGAACTGAGACATGGTGGGTGGGCACGGATAATGAGCGAACTGAATTGGTAGGTCCAAGGATCAACCAACCGAAGATTGAGAGCTGAGCAATGGGCATTGCTGAGTGAGCCCTGATAATGTCAGGCTTGATTACCTGGTCATAGACATCGGCACCAAGAATAATGTCAACTGAGCGTGGCTGATAGTACTCTGGATTTGCAAGAGACAAGTTTTGTAAATGTGGCCAATTTCTGACTGTTACCTCTGTCGATGGGATGATCGATGTAACCGCCCTTAAAATGTGGGCATGAATTTCGATGTTGTCCTGTGAATGCAGAGATTCCAAGGTAAGCTTGACAGCGCCAAGTGTTTGAGTTGTTCTTGAACCTCCAATTCTATGCATTATAACCGATGATGGATGTCGAGAAATGTTGAGCTGGCGGACAAACTGCTCAGAAACAAAAGTGATTTCTGAGCCTGAATCGATGAGCAAACGTACTAGGTGAGCAGTCATGTGAGTTTTGGCTTGTGCACGAGCCGTTCCTAAGAGTGTTGTATAATGATGAGTAGTATCATGCGATCCATCGACGATTGCACCAAACCTTCAACGCTTGTCAGATAGGCCTGATTGATGAGCCGTTGAACAAGAGAGCTGAGCGTTATTTTTCGGTGTTTGTGCAGTGGAGTAAGAGCTGGACGTGACAGCCGATGAACGGCTGCTGGTATCGTGTAACATTGTTTGATGTCGGCCTGAGCAGGTGGTGCAACTTCGCGTGCTCTTGCACGCTTTAACCGCATGGCGGCCAAGGCAATTGTAGCACAACCGTTTCTTTTCTACTAGGTCACGTCTATTCTGAGGGCTGAGGCCCTTGAAATGCTCACAAGCGACAATGTAATGCGATCCTGCGCACCCGTCGCATGGATGAGCCGTTGACCCTTAAGCGAAGGATGTCGTCTTCGAGAGAGCGGTTGCCGTTGACTGCATCGCCGCGGTATGAGCTGAAGCCTTCTTGGTTGGGGCTGAATGAGAAGGCTGAGCAGACTTTGTAGCAGATGACGATGGATGCACTGTTTCAATCCGTTCTAGTGCTCGAGCTCTAGAGGTTAAGAATTCCTCCAATTGAGAAAAGGTTGGATAATCCTGAGAAGAACCAAGAGACGTCTCCCATGCCTCTCTAGTTGAGCGATCCAAGATCTTATATGCTAGGTAAACGAGTAAGACGTCACCGAGATTCGAGCGTAAAACGCCAAGCGTGTCGAGTCCCTTGGTGACATCGGCGTAAGTATTGATAAGCTTGTTTAGGCCAGTGGCACTCCGTTGAGTGAATGGAGTTAACTCCATGAGCTGATCCAAATATGCTTGAACAGTTAACCTCTTGTTCTCATATCAAACTGTCAAAATTTTTAACAACTGCTCGAGCGAGCATCCCGTGAGCGGCAGAGTAGACACGAGCTGAGCAGGCTGGCCTTTCAAGCATCCCCTCAGATAGTGTAGTTTCTGAACGTTTGACAGTTGAGTGTTGTCTAAGATGAGACTCTGAAATAGCTCGATAAAGGTAGGCCATTGAGCGTACTCTCCCTTGAATACCGGCAACGAGATGTCTGGCAACTTAGTGTCCACTCTGATACTAGTTGAGCCGTGATCGAGTGGAGCCAGTGTGAGCCGAGCCTTACATCGAGCAATCTCTCTTTTAAGAGCAGTAAAGATACGTTGAGCCTGCAAGAACACATTACTTTTAAAATATGCATGAGATATCAAACCTCGAAGGCAAGTTGCTTCAAAATAAGTGTGTTCCTTGTTAAACACTTTATGGTGCTCATCACACTGAACCTTGTATTCATTGAGCTCTTCAAGTGTCAGCTCCTCTTGGCTGACCACCTCAAGTATTTCCTTGAGAATTTCAACTCTCGCCAACTGTGCCTTGAGCTGAACTTCAGTAGGGAGAAACACAGGCGATGTATTTCTTGATAATTGAGCTGAACCACTCCTTGACAAAATGCGGGATTTCCTTCCCTCGCCACTGGCATGAGCAGCCTGAGGGTCGAGCAGACCTGCTATATATTGCCCTTCATCGTCCGGTGGACTGATTTGAACCGGCTCTTTGAGCTTTTGCTTATCAGGCATTTTGTATGTCACAGCACGTAGGAAAACTAATTTAGCAAAGCACGAATCATTGAGCAGTCATTTGAATCTACTGTGAGAGCGGTCACTAACAACTTTATCGTACAATACAGCACCGATTATTCACGATATCCGGCTCGAAGGACCACATGTTTTAGAAACGCACTGTTTCTTTTGAGGTTAGAGCAGGTCAAGGTTTGTGAATAACGAGGCCGGTTGTAAAATTGAGAACGTGTTGTATTTGATGTACGCACAGTTTTCCAAGTCTTCAACTGACGCACTAATAAATGTTTTACAATATCACTGATACAAGACAGAGCTTTTGTGTAGCACATACATAACACACAGGGCGAAAAAACCGGAATCCGGAACCCGAGCGTCTGTAACACGTGGTTTTTTACCTGGAACGCCTTCAGAGGGCGCAGTGGCTTTTTCGGCAGCTTTGCGCGCGCAATTTGAATCGCTTAATCCTTAACAATTTACGTAATATTTCAACCCTTACTTGGGTCTTCTTCAGACGTGAAAAACAAAAAAGTCAGAAACGATTATCCGAACGTACAAAGTCAATCAGCACGGTCATCCTCAAAACAAATATAAATAGATTGGTTTACCTTATGGATGGTAGTCTAAAATAAAGAACAGACAGGATACTCAATAGTCAATATCACAAGAATAAAACCCACAAACAACTTACTTGGTAACTCGCGGTTAAATGCTGATAAACAAGGTGAAAACGAGAATTATA
>NW_018021654.1:8046-9769 GCF_002006095.1 Pseudomyrmex gracilis
ACATTGAGTAAAATGTCTCAGAAAAGATCCCTTAACCCAGCTATAAAGCAGTCTATTTATGTTTTTTTCATATTTTCTGTAATAAACAACTTTTTCGAGAAAAAAATTTTTGTCCGGATTTAAGTGGCGGACCCTGTATAATGTTGTCCCCACCATAGAGAGTCTGAAGAAGACCCAAGTAAAGGTTGAAATATTACGTAAATGAAATGTTATTTAAGCGTTTTTATTTTTAAAGCGTTTTATATTGTAATGCAATGGATTAATTAAAACATCCTTTCAATGTGCTCGAATTTGACATTCTAATTTAATTTTTGTTTGCACAATACGAGCGTTTTGATTTATTTTTACTACTTTATAAAATTTTTTCTTTATCATAATTAAATATTTATTTCCTAATGATACTTAAGTGCAAAAGACATTGCAATACTGCATTTTCATAGGATGAAACTTTATCTGTGTGTTGGAAACTAAGAAGATCCAACCCGTAGTTTTTTGAACATTTTGATGTGGTTCTTGTGATTCTTGCACAGAACTAATTCCTTTTGATGAAGTCCATCGATTATTATCTTTAACCTTACGAATCTTTTGTTTTGAAATGCAAATTATTTCTGCTTCAGGTTTGTGTATTTTTTTAACCTATTATATTTAATAATAGCTTTTTTACTAGGTTTTACAGATGAAGCATCATATTTAATTAAACACAGTCCTTCTAAAGATGTTACTCGAGACAATGCAACATAAATTTGACCAGGACTAAACACAGAATTACCTACATCCATATGAGCATTCTGCAAACTCAATTCTTGGCTTTTGTGAATAGTGATTCCATAACTCAGACACAATGGAAATTGTTTTCTAATGACATATATTCTTNTCATGACGGGAAATTTGACACATACTTTTTCAATTAAAAATTTTTCACCTGACGGCAAAAAAAGATTTATTTTTTTTATATTATTATTTCATACATCTTTAACAACAAAAATCACTTTACCTATTGTACCGTTTACAAGGCCTTTGTTAGCATCGATGTTACGTCTTATCATAACTTTTGCTACAATTTTAATAATAATTTTTTTTGCAAGTCCAGCTGTTCTTGAAGTATCATCTTCATGACTAAACAGTGTTTTTACAATTTTTCGTTTTACAAAGCAATTACACTTTGTGTTATCTTCTGCAATTAATACTATTGCTTCAGAAGTAATTCGATTTAGCATTGCCGCAAGAAGAACGTCACACATGTGACAAGTAGGTAGTAAACATACGGTATCTGTCAAAAAATTACTAATAAAATTACATAATTCGGTCAATCTAGATTCTATAAATACACCTTTAAACGATAGTATTCTGGTTTGAAAAATTTTACAATCAGACTGACAAGGGGAGGCTACAAAGTGGCCCCTGCCGATTTGATTCATTTTTGCTACACGTGTAGGCCATGACTAGAACTTCAACAGGGTAAAGTAGTAAGACGCACTTCTCAGGCATTGCAAAGAAAATCGAGTTTTAAAATTTCAGAGCTCGTTATATAACATAATAAGATATACAGATCGCAAGAATCGCGTGGCACAGCGAGTAAGCGCTATACAGGGTGCGGCGCCAAAATCCGGACAAATTATATATGTTTTTCTAAATATGTTTTATTGCTACAATGAAAAGATTTACAAAATTTGTTTAGCTCCATTGTTTGTAAGGCCATAAATAATATATTCACTCAATATAT
>NW_018021654.1:16412-18769 GCF_002006095.1 Pseudomyrmex gracilis
ATCGTACTGTGGTCAATAGAGTATCACCCCCGAGCGCCCGGCGCGAATACTTTNGATAATCGCGGCTCTTCGGTTGTACTCCGCATTGGGTTTTAACATTGCGACTGTTTAGAAGTTATGGTAGTTTAGTACATGCGTCAAGCTATTTGAATGCCAATCGCGACATCTGCCAATGGTACTAAACGGAGGGAATATCAAATTGAAATTTGGCGACGCACCCTGTAGTTCTTAAGTGCGGGGTCGCCGGTTCGGTTCACATTGCTGGTTTTAATTTTTTTTTTTTATTGCCCTATATAATTTGCATTACAAATATATCACATGTAAGTTAATAATTATTATAAAAATAAATAATTTTAAAAACTCCACAATTTCTTATTTTCCATCACCGCCGTCACAAAACAGCCTGTTTTTTAAAAGTATATTAGTTTTTGTATTGACTTTAAATGTTAAGTTGTTTTTACATATTAGATAAATAATTATTAGTAGTGCAACAATGGGAAAAATACAGTATTNAATATATACTTTAAATATATAGTATTCAATATATAGTTTAAATATATAGTTATTCGATACAGTAACTCATCCAAGCAATATTACTTTGTACACACGATATTTCTTTGACATGTAAAACAGCTGCAAGCAAACAAAATATTTTCAATGTTTTGTTCCTCAACAAAGAGAAAGCCGCATACGTTTATCAGTTTTTGAAGTGATAAGACATATAGTTCGCACGCTTAAACTCACGGAAAATGTCTGATATGAAATTTAGTAATGTGCCCTTTAACGTCAGAAGAAAGTGAAGTTAGCGCAGATTCTCTTTACAGTGAAGTTCCGAAAACGCGATTAAAAACTGCACTGGTATATTGTGAGCAGCTCTTTCTTCTAAATAATTTCATCGCGTCGGAACCTTCTGCAGTTATAACTGACGAACATATTCAAATAGGAGAAGAAATATATCGCCTCACGTTGAAAATGCTAGCGGAAAAAAGTCATCATAGAAGAAAAACTCATTTTCTTTGAAGAATTGGACGAAGAAGGCGTGTTTGAAGAAGTCTAAGCTTCCGAAACATCATCAGAAAGTTACGAGCCCGATGAAAAAAAATAAAACCAGACATTTATAATGTTTCGGATTATAAAATAAAGATTATAAAATAAAGATTGTGAATTTAAGTATTAAGAAAGCTTTAAGAAAATGGAAAAAGCAAGTAAAAAGTGGTGAAACAAAAATAAATAAATATAATATAATTGATTCGTGGACTTATGATCGGTTTGAAGAAGCTCGACAACGCAATCAGCCGGTGACGACGAGAAACTTGCAGCAATGGGCTCTATCTGCTACTAGCCAATTCCCAGAGTTGAATTTCAAAGCTTCCAATGAGTGGGTCAAACTTTTCAAATGCAGACATCGAATCCGGCAAAGAAAGGTCACGAAA
Source organism: Pseudomyrmex gracilis (assembly GCF_002006095.1). Classification (NCBI taxonomy): domain Eukaryota; kingdom Metazoa; phylum Arthropoda; class Insecta; order Hymenoptera; family Formicidae; genus Pseudomyrmex; species Pseudomyrmex gracilis. The sequence goes on from NW_018021654.1 coordinate 17,846, forward strand.
TTTGTGTCGGAGAAAGAAACTGCTACAGTGGATGAAATTCTGGCTGCCGCCGAAACCTTTCGGATCCAGACTCGGGCTCTTATACCACATTACCACAAGGATCTTGTAATTAATACTGATCAAACAGGTATTGTGAAAAAGAATCATACTCTTTTATATAAATTACATATTGTCAAGAAGAATTGTATTCTTTTATATAAATTACATATCTTTTACATCAATTACATATATTCTTTTATATGAATTACATTTAAAAGAATACAATTTTTCTTGACAATACCTGTTTGGTCAGTATTACTTACATTTCCAGCGATAATACGGTATTTATATGTGAATAATTTTTTCAGGGTGTCAATACCAATTGGTCTACAACCGAACTTTTGCCAAGCAAGGATCAAAAGTGGTTTTTGTTCAGCGAAAAAACCTAAATAAAGTGACGCACTCGTATACGGCACAATATTTTGTCAATTTATCCGGGAAACTATCATCTGTCTTTGTGTGTTTACAAGAAAGCACTGGTTCATTTGGACCACGAATACAAAAAACAATAGATGACTATGCGGCAAAATATAAAAACGTAGTCATTACATTGTCAAAGTCGGGTAAACTCACAACAGCGTTATACAAAGACTTCTTAAACAATGTCTTGAAGCCATACGTAAAAGAAGAAAAATTTCTGTTGCTTATTGATTCTTGGGAAGGACAAACAAAATTGAGTTTACACAACGAAATTTTTCAGGATAAAGAAGGTCTGCCAACGTGCAGCATTAAAGTAATTCTTCCAAAATGCACTCCGTTAGTACAGCCATGCGACGTGTATTTCTAGAGGCAAGTAAAAAACTTAATTAAAAGATTACAGAATTGTGCCTACCTCATCGAAAGAAACAGAGAAATAACGTCTAGAGAAGATTGTATCAAAATACA
>NW_018021654.1:19519-23757 GCF_002006095.1 Pseudomyrmex gracilis
GGTGTCGAATAAATCTGTGTCGAATCGAGCGGTGTCGAATCGTACTGTGGTCAAACGGAACCCGCCCGCATTTATTACGTGTGCTAGATGCCGGAATAATTATTGTTTCTCCTGTTTTTATGACGAATATCACCCTAATTGTACTCTATCGTTGACATAAAACAAAAGCTGCGTGTATAATCACCAATAGAAAATAAAAGTATTCAATTTTCCAAAACTGCTTGTGTATAATTTTCTCACAATCACATTTCCAAGTAAGAAATACACAAAAATTATATAAATTCCAATCCCACGGTTCCCATTGTTGCACTACTAATAATTATTTATCTAATATGTAAAAACAACTTAACATTTAAAGTCAATACAAAAACTAATATACTTTTAAAAAACAGGCTGTTTTGTGACGGCGGTGATGGAAAATAAGAAATTGTGGAGTTTTTAAAATTATTTATTTTTATAATAATTATTAACTTACATGTGATTAATTTGTAATGCAAATTATATAAGGCAATTAAAAAAAAAAAATTAAAACCAGCAATGTGAACCAAACCGGCGACCCCGCACTTAAGAACTATAGCGCTTACTCGCTGTGCCACGCGATTCTTGCGATCTGTATATCTTATTATGTTATATAACGAGCTCTGAAATTTTAAACCTTGATTTTCTCTGCAATGCCTGAGAAGTGCGTCTTACTACTTTACCCTGTTGAAGTCCTAGTTATGGCCTACACGTGTAGCAAAAATGAAATGAATCGGCAGGGGCCACTTCGTAGCCTCCCCTTGTGAGTCACTAATCCAATACAAATTCTCGAGAGTAACTCACGATAAGTTTCATCTCCTTGCTGCCGCATATTGATTGTTATCTTGCTGCCGCATATTAATTTATCGTAGTCAAATCTCCTTCATTTCTTTGCTGCCGCATATTGTTTTATCGTAGTCAAACAATCTAGTCCACAAATTAGTGGCTTCCAATGAACCAAGATATTTATCAATTTTATCCTTTGATAAGCTCACAAAAACAGGATCAACGTATACTGGAGGTAATTGAAGCAAATTTTCAAATAGAAGAATGTGTTTTCCACCGAATCAACCGTCATAAGAATCAATAGTGTCAAATATTTGACACAATCGAAGATGTATGTACATTAACGTCAAATTAAAAATTATCGACACTTTATCAATTATAATCAGAATAACATCTTCGAGATCTGCTCGTAAAACTTTTAATACATGATCAGATCATTGTTTATATTTAGTAATAAAACCGTGTTCAAAAAGCAATTAAAGTAGTCTATGAACAATCAAACCGTTTAAGTTAAACGCTGCAATGACAGTAGGAGCTGCTATAGCAGTATGTTTCTTAAGATCTTGTTTTATCCAGCATTTAATAGTTTTAATTAAGAAACTTTTTCCTGCACCACCTTCTCCGCTAACGAATAATCGTAAGTAACATTACCAGAATCCTACTTAACCTAAATGAGCGCTGCGTGAGACTTGTGATTTTTGACTCACGTCTACGTCTTGCCTAATAAACGAACCTCCTTGCGTAAAGGTATCTCGCGCAACGCACGCACACTTTGTTTGCGCATATATTTGGCGCGAGGCACTACCGTGCCTTTTGATGTATATTATACAATAAGATATACAATATAATACACACAACTTTACACATAAAATACATGTTTTTATGGCTGAACTTTCAAAAAGCGATTACCTTCGAGTTGGCTGATTCTTGGCACAAATATGTAATTTATCTAAATAATAAGATTTCTAAATGAATTTCTACCACAAATCTCCCCTTTGTCTCCCACTTCTCCTAAAAAATAAAAGTTTTTTTTGGTAATTATTTCGGAAAGTTTTTATTGTACAACAAAGATTGATAAACAAAACATTAAAATTATAAAACGTTCAAAAAAGGTCCTATACATGTGTAACAGTTCTATTTTTCGAAAGAAAATATTCCGTTGTTTTATATCTTTTAATTGCTGCGGAGTAGCTCGTCGGATTCAGGGAAAAGTAAGAAAGAGAGTGAACTCGGTAGTTTAAAGTAACAAACAAACAAGATTTATTCACATAAAATAGAATTAAAAATAATATATACAAAAAAAATAACGAAAAGAAAATAGTAGAATAAACGGAAGAATTCACGGTGCGGTGATTCTCAGAATAATGCGTGAAAAAGTCACGTGTTTAGTCGGTTCGTTCAGTTCTCCGGAAAGAAATATATACAAAAACTAAGGTATGCAGATAAGCGGCGATTTAAACGGCGCGACTCGGTCAAGGCCGTTCGGGAGCCTTGGCTAGAAGTTTTGTTTCCTTAAGCGCAAGATCCGCGGTGACGCTCGAAAACGCGTCTTATCGCGAGAAACCGTCTTTATCGCGGGGAAAGTCTCTTTTTCTATTGAAAGAGAGATTTATATACGGTCGCGTTGCAAACTGTATATATCGGTTCTTGCGGAAAAATATTTACCACGCCGAAAAAGTCACTTTCTTCCAAAAGTAGACTTTGTCGTTCGGCCGATTCTTCTACACTAGGCTTTTCTGACTGTCGCTCTTCGCTTATTCCCCTGGAGCGGCTCCAACGGAAAGAGATGGTTGGCCTGACGGAGAAAACACTATTCTCCACGCACGGTTTCTATGGAAAGCAGACCGGCGTCTCCGGCGGAGAATCGTGAGATTCCCGGAGGGTTTTCTAGCGGGAAGATAGCCCGTTTACCCGGCGGAGAACCGGAAGATTCCCCGAGCGGAGCGGAACGAGCGCCGGTTTTCCCGGCAGAGAATCGGAAGATTCCCCGAGTGGAGCGGAAAGAGAGCCGGTTTTCCCGGCGGAGAATCGGAAGATTCCCCGAGCGGAGCGAAAAGAAAGCCGGTTTTCCCGGCGGAGAATCGGAAGATTCCCCGAGCGGAGCGAAGAGAGAGCCGGTTTTCCCGGCGGAGAATCGGAAGATTCCCCGAGCAGAGCGAAAAGAGAGCCGGTTTACCCGGCGGAGAATCGGAAGATTCCTCGAGCGGAGCGGAACGAGAGCCGGTTTTCCTGGCGGAGAATACAAGATTCCCCGGAGCGGAGCGGATCGCTGAGTTGCTGTCGGTTTGCCCGACCGAGAAGAAGCTTCCTTGAGTGCTACTCTCAGACCCGGAGATAGGAGCAGATCTGCTCTCCTTGATTTTTGGGTCGGCTTTTATACCCGAATTTTCTCCGGGGCGGGGGTTGNCAAGGATGCGCGAATAAACAGATATTTGTTTGTCGCGGTGAGTTTCGTGGCTCGACGAGGCGCGCGGTGCGGGCGCGGTATCAGCTGGTACTTGTTGGCGCGGGGTACCGCGCAGTGCGGGGACGGCGCGCAGGCCGTTTCTTAGCGCGGGGAAACGCGCGGTGCGGGCGGCGCGCAGGCCGTCAGCGTATATTTAATATACGCTGATTTCTGGAAGTATTATTTGGCGCTAAGCGCCGCGTTTTTGGCCGGGACGGATGGTCTGTCCCGGCTGTAACGATTGGCATCGTTACACATGTGTTACTTAACTGCAATATTTTTGTTGTTATTTTCAAGAAACAAAAAACTTAATTTTCTTCTTCATAATCGTTTGTAATCACTTAAAAATCACTAAACTTTTACTGTTGCTTTTGTATTGACAATTCGTTATCATAAAATTGACTAACCACAAATCGAACAGTTAGTGGCCAAACCTAGTACAAATGTGGTCACAAATAATGCAAAATGGATTTTCACAAGTTATTGATTTTTTTTGTATTACATTTTAAACATTATTTAACTTGTCACTATTTGATTTTCTATATATGTTAGATTATATTAATACGTTTTGAATTTTTATTTATGTAGTTGTTACGTTCTGGCCCACGGTTATGGTCGGGTTATGGTAGAGTACCAGAGACCTGTCGTTTCTCTGTCTCCGCACAGCAGGTAGGCGATCCCGCTACAGCAGAGTCGAGCGAGTTTGTGTGCTCTCACGGACAGGTCAACGCGTATGCCAATTTTACTTTATCCTATGAGGCCCCGCTCGTCGGTCTCTTTTCAAGTCTAGAGATTTAACTCTATGGACTAAGAACGAGACCGTGCGATCAATTGAGGATGCGGAGGATGAGAAATCGATTTAATTAAACTGATCGAATATAAAACATATTAATTTATTCGGGCGTGTTCCGTTTGACCACAGTACGATTCGACACCGATCGATTCGACACCAAATTATTGGACACAAAATTATTGGACACAGATTTAT
>NW_018021654.1:24322-27025 GCF_002006095.1 Pseudomyrmex gracilis
GTACGGTGTCGAATAATTTGGTGTCGAATAAATCTGTGTCGAATCGAGCGGTGTCGAATCGTACTGTGGTCAATAGAGTATCACCCAATTTATTCATTAAAAGGGGTTTTGTTACAAATTTTTAGTTATGTGTGTTGTCGTGTGGATGGATGTAGTGTCGCGAATCTTACAAATGATCGGAAGGTCATCGCTCGGAGGCGAGGCAAAGGACAGAATGTATACGTGTGGATATGTGTAGCGAGCGCGTGTGAAGAGGCTTCCCCTCTTTTTACAAATGTAAGTGTGTCAAGTGCATGTGTATGACGCCGATTCGTGGTCTAATGATTGACATTATTCTAAATCGCTTTCTATTATTTCGTGGATTTTAGCGGAACTAGAGGAAAATATAGAATAAAAATAACGAACTGGGACTAGGCGGATGTCATTAAAAAACGGAAATTTGACAGGGAGAAGTTTTCTGAATGGAGTTGTAGATATTAGATGAAAGAGATCGGAAAAATTGATTCTTAGGGGATCAATTACAAAGACTATTTTTTTGGATCTGCTTTTTGGTAAGTGGAAGCTATTTTGAGGAAATGTTGTATTTTAGAGTCGAGCGGTGAAGTGGTCGGTCGAGAGGAATCGGAAGATTCGTCGTCCGCGGGTTTTTGCCTGGATGTGGAAGGTATAGGGAAATAAGAGCGAGGAGGGGGTAGAGGAGTTGGCGCGGATTGCACATCCGCGGGATTTTCTGCGGGACAAGCGGGCTCGGAGTGCGTTGGAGAGGGGGAGCGAGAAGGTGAAGGCGGTGGATTGTTCGCGGGAGGATCGGGGCTTACAGGAGAGTAAGAAGGGGATTGATACCACGAATCGTCGTCGTGGTGTGTCCGTATGTATGTCGTGTGAGTTTGCGTGAAATGTGCTTGCGTGCGAGTGTGTCGGTGAGTGTGCGTGCGCGTGAGAGGGAATTGTGTGCGTATTGCAGGGGTTTTTAATGTTATTGTCGCTGATGTCACTGTTGTCCGCGTAGGCAATGTTGGAACGTTTCTCGGGGGTAGTAGGCGTCGGGCGTTTGGGCCTGTCCAGCTCAGCTTTGCCCAAGGCAAGCGCGGCTCGGCGCAAGGCTTGGTTTTGCCGATTGCGTCGAGCCTTTATTGTCGCCCGTGAAATGTATTTGCGAGGTTCAACTTAAATCAATTATTTAATTAATAAGCTGCAAGAGTCTTATTCACTTGAGTAACCCACAGATGAGCCTTCAAGGTGAGAGGAAGAAAGAAAATTGTTTACGGCAAGTTTCTCGTACGCTGAGGATACAGAATTAAAATGGAGAGTCGGAGGTTATCCATAGCGATTCAAAACCGCGAATGTCTATCGGGAGTCATACAGAGCGATTCAGGATTGCGGATCTTTGTCAGCAGTCATCCAGAGCGATTCAAAAACCGCGGATGTCCATCAGAAGTCATCCGGAGCGATTCAAAACCGCGAATGTCTATTAGAAATCGTCCGGAGCGATTCAATACCGCGGATGTCTATCAGAAGTTATCCGGAGCGATTCAATACCGCGGATGTCTGTCAGCAGTCATCCGGAGCAATTCAGGATCGCGGATATCCTCTCTGATTAAGGGAAGAGGTGAGAGGGTGTCTTAGACAGTTCAGTAATTGTTTTTTAAACTTAGCCGATGAATGAATGATTAATTGTTTTTATTTCGCGATTACGTTTCTCTGAGCTCCCTGAACAGCAGCTGCGGGTTTCTCGCTTTTCTCAATTTCTATTTTTAATTCGTGAAACCTCAATGAACAATTGGTTTCTTAAAACACTTAGTACTTGGTTGAATGGCGGCGGTATCGGGTTGACTGCATGCACTCGGGAGCGGAAGGTTGACTACCAGTGCGGCTTTTGTGTTCCGGCTTTGGCACTCACTGCACCAAACTTTACTTTTTCAAACCCTTTGCACCACGACACTCCCGACTTTTACGATTAGCGGCTCTTAACTGACTTCGGTTTTGAGAGTCCTGGCTTATATACAATTTTGAGTAAGCGAGGACTCTCCCATTCAGAAAACTCAGTCGAGCTTTGCCAGTTCTTATTTGTTAGTTAGTGGTCGGGTAAACTTTGTGAGATCGCAATTGATAATGATTTCTCGCCTCGGTTGACTCGTCCGATTTTTCGGAGAAGGGAAAAGAGAGAGTGTTGTTTTTTTTCGATCAAGCCACATAGACCTTTTGCTATTTGCTTATACTAAAATTGCTCGTGGCGCCGGAGTTTCTATTTGCGCCGGCCGCTCTAGATTTTATAAGCGGTGTTTTTCATGACTTGGAGATATCCGGGTTTGTTTGGAAAGCTGCTCGGAGTGTTTAAACGATAAATTTTTCTTGCTCGTTATAGCAAAATTCCGGATTTTTACTATGCGCGGTTTACCTTTTCGGGCGCAAATATAATTTCCATTTGCTCTCTTATCGTTTGGAGTCTAAGTTTTTAAACGATAGGAGACCCGTTTGAGTTATTTATTGCTTTTCATTATTTACAAAAAAAAAGGATTTGTTATGCGTTGGCGCGTCGCAAGGAAAAGAGGACCGTGGAGTCCCCAGGACGTAACATAGTTTTTATTAAGTTTTATATCATTAAATGATACACATATCCTTAAAGTGGCCACAAATGGTGCATCTACCTTATATCTACATGCTTACGGGTGATACTCTATTGACCACAGTACGATTCGACAC
>NW_018021654.1:27524-31135 GCF_002006095.1 Pseudomyrmex gracilis
CGAATAAATCTGTGTCCAATAATTTTGTGTCCAATAATTTGGTGTCGAATCGATCGGTGTCGAATCGTACTGTGGTCAAACGGAACACGCCCCATGCTTACGCACATTTTCCATAGTTTTGCCAACAACCGCGTTATTCATCACCTTTGTACATATTTTTTTTTTAAGTCAGTAGCGAGCTCTCGAAATTGTGTACTTAATTCAGTGTAGCTGTAGAGCCATAAAGATTGCGCGAATGTAGTACGCGATGAATCATTAGGTGCGTTCGCATTGAACGCTCACACACTTTAAGCGCTCATGCTTATAAGTGCTTCGTGCACTCGTTCTCTTTGGTGTTTGAACGCTTACTAGCGCTTACACAAATCCGTTTGGTTTGACGATGTGAGCATTGTAAGCGATCATAATGTGAGATGAAAACTACAATGAAATGACTGCAGGTTCTCTGATTTTTCGTCAAAAAGTCACTTTAAAAAAACGTGTTCTGTGAGTACCCTTTGGATATTTCTAATAGTTTGAAATCTCTATCTAAAGTTTTAACTTACTAATAATTGTAAATTATATGTGTTCGTTTTTTTACAGTATACAAATACATATCAAAAAACTTAACTAAAATATAAATATTAACCGCAATGTAGTATAAATCATGATAAAAAAGAATTATGTCCTGTGTTTTTGAAATTACTATTAATACTATTTAAATTATTATATTTCGATAATGAAGAATATAACTCGACTATTAGAGATATAGAAAATTATATAAGAATCTTTCTAAGTAAACAATCTCTTAAAAAGTACCGTATACAACGACTACAAAACTATAAATAGGAGAAATTACACCATCTTATAATAACGACGAATTTAAATTGCATTTTAGGTTGGTAACGTATAAATACTTTCAAATATTAAAATCATTTTTAGTAATGGAAAATTTTACACATTTATAATATACCTAAAACAGATAAATTTTGTGTTAAATCACTTTTTTTAGAATGAAACGGTTAACGTATAATTGTATTCTAAATTTTATAAAATTTTCATTAATAAAAAGTAAATCTGGACGTAAAACTATATCAGCAGAAAGACAATTCTTAATTGCTTTTTGGAAAATGGCTTCTCCAGACTCATATCGGTATGTTATCAATATATTTATATTTTTTTTTTACTGTTGTAGTAATTTTGTTACATATTAATAGTGTGAAAGTTATAATATATACAGTATGTAATATATAACTAGTACGTATAATATACAATATATTTGTACATATTGTAACGTAACACTCTTCTGGCGCCAGTCACTTGTTCAATTAATATAGAATTTTAAATAAAGAGTCAGGAAGTCGTGTCCTCTCGGGATACATTCTGTAAAGAGAGAGCGATTTCCGTCTGTGCTTGTCAAATTTTTGTATATTTTGTATATTTTAATAATTAAATCTTATTGAAGCTCGAAAAGTTACTAAACTACAAAATATATTTACGGTCATACGAGCCAAGCATTTTTCCGCACAACATCTTGCGATCGGCTCGTATGACCGTAAATATATTTTGTAGTTTAGTAACTTCTCGAGCTTCAATAAAATTTAATTGTTCAATTTACGCTAATCTAAATAAGTTTAGGACTATCGGTTCAATCTCCAATAGATGTATAGAGTATTGCCAGACAAGCTCCAAATGCCTTGGTAACCTAACGGGGAAGGCGACGGCTCGAAAAGCCGGAAATTCCAGGTTCGACTCCTAGCTGAGAAGTTTTTTCGCAATTTTAAAAAATTAGTCAAGGGGGTAGACGAAATCTCTTATATATGTGATGCAAATCCAGCATCCGATATGACTTTAAAATTTGGAATTCAATTCAAAAAACTTGCGTGTAAAAATTTACACGCAAACAAATATATATATGTATATATTGTGACGTGGTATTCGCGCCGGATCTTTCCCCGTCACAAAAGTTAAAGATTTTCGCGGGAGCCCGTGAAAACGAGCTGGAAAATAATCGCCAAGATCCTCCAGGGCTTGCATGCATCCGCTTAGAATAGCGTTGTATTTTTTATTTTTTTTAAACTAACGAATGAAATAAATTCAGTTGTAGGAGCCGTTTGCAGGATGTTGTGCAGAGAATGTGCTTAAATATATATATATGTATACACATACAATATATACTTTGAAATACTTTTTTCCCTCCATATAGGATGCTGGATTTGCATCATATATATGAAGGACCCCGTATACCCCCCTAACTAATTTTAAAATATTGCGAAAAAAACTCCTCAGCCAGGAGTTGAACCTGGAATTTCCGCCTTTCCGGGCTATCGCCTTCCCTTGCGACCGACGGCGAATAGGGAACAGATGCAACTACTCCAAGAGATCCGGGAGTTGCAAAGACGCGCCTTAAGGTCGGACGCCGACAACAGCGACACAGGCGAGCAACGGGAAAACATCGAGCAAGAGGCAATACAGGCGCAGGCGCAATTAGAGGCGATCATGGCGTACATTCAGGAGCATAATGTGCAGCCAGAAGGAACCTCTGAATGTACCACCATTGATCATTATGATCCATGGTGGGAAAATAAAGAGGACTAAAGATAGGGAAAAGGAAAAACAAAAAAAGAATAATAAATAAATAAATCTGGTGGTGGGATCAAGAAATTTAGGTAGGAAGGTGATGGACGTTATGGATATTATTATTTTTATTATAATAAATGTTGTTTATTTTTACAATAAATAAAAATATGAGCATAACAAATGTTATCATGGTTATACACGTGACGAGGTTTGTTGTTTGATAATTAAGAGATTATTTTGCTTTTATATGGTCACGATTATTATTAGTATTATTATTATGATTATTATTATTATTATTATTATTATTATTACCATTATTATTATTATTACGATTATTATTATTATTATTATTATTATTATTATTATTATTATTATTATTATATAAGAAATAGTATTATGAGTTACGATTGCTAGGCGCTTCACGAAGATTCCACGCCGTTACATAAATTTGGTCTATGTGATGGTTATTATTATTATTATCGGCTCCGCGACAAGATAGGAACCTGCCCAAAAATTCTAGAAGGCGAACGAGATGCGAAAAGAACAACAACAAAGATCTCCGGAGAAATTCAGAAGGTTCTAATACGGGCAAACACTCAAAAGAGCGAGAAAATGGCTGGAGTGGGGAAGCCTAAGAATAAAAGGCCAGGCCCGACGCAGGGAAAAGGAAGTCGTCGTTGGACAGCCGAGAGTAGCGGAAAGCGAAAGAAAAGAACCGTATAACGGACTTCGGGGTGTCATCGCGATTATTCCCGAGTCTAAGATTTATAAAATAGCGACTCGTAAAATTATTCCGTAAATAGAAAATAGAGCTATTAACCACCTGGCGGCGAAGCAAAAAATATTGTTAGCGCGTAAAAGTGCATAGTGGAGGCTAAGAAAGTGGTGTATATAGTTATCATATAGTTTAAGAAATAAAGAATTTATTTAATTGAAAATGATCTGGTGGTCAGTTGATTTCGGGTGATACTCTATTGACCACAGTACGATTCGACACCGCTCGATTCGACACAGATTTATTCGACACCGTACGATTCGACACGAAATTATTCGAC
>NW_018021654.1:31860-40082 GCF_002006095.1 Pseudomyrmex gracilis
GTAGCCGATTGGTCAGAACATTACCAACTTACCTAAGGTATTCTTGACCTGAGGCTTAAGGTAAGTATGCATGTATCGCATTAGGATAAACTGATAACAGAATTCAAAATTTCGGCAGTCGAGAAAGCGCGTTGCATAGTGAAAGAATTACAAGCAAAAAGGGTGAAAGTGGTGATAGTAAAAAGGGGTACGTAATCAAACATATTCAATTAACATAAAAAAAAACCTTGTCGGTTAGAGGCAATAAACCGTCTGGCGACCGTGAGTAAGATAGGGCAGTATAAGAGGAAGTGCAGTAGCATACAAGCAGAAAGTGCAGTTCCGGTCACACCCTGTTAGGCTACCGAGGCACTTGGGGTTTGTCTCAGAAAAAAATGGAGGAAAACAATAATTTCAAAGTATATATGTGTATACATATATATATTTAAACATATTCTTTGCACAACATCCTGCAAACGGCTCCTACAACTGAATTTTTTTTATTCATTAGTTTAAAGACTCCTCTCGAAGAATCTTCTTCTTGTTATTATTTATTTTTTTTGTATGTAATTTCGGCGCCTCACTGTCCTGAGGATCATCGTGGGACTTTTCGCCAAGGACAGCATGCTGTGCCCGAACAAGAGAGGGAGAGAGGAACGGAGACGCGAAGTCTCGCCTCGAGGTCACGCTGAGAGCAAGGGCAGATGACTGCATGAAGAGGCCACAGCGGAACATCGACCCTTTCTATGATAACACGACAACCAACGAGCGAGCCTAGCCGAACAGGCGGAACGGACCATCGACGAGCAGGCCTACGCCGAGATGCGCTGTGTTCCAACAGTCCTGCTGCATGGTTTCAAGAACACGCTGCTTATTTTATTGCTGCATCTCACGGGTTGCCATCCCGACTAGCTGCCTTCTACTTTTGCTTGCGCTGCTGCATAATAGCGTAATAGATACTGCGAGCGTTCAAATTTCGCGGCCCGCTGATCCTGCCGCCTGCAAGCGAGCTTGCGAGCAGCGCTGCGAATCCTGCGGCCTGATTGGCCCACGCGACCTACCCCACGCGACCTCAGCGCTGCCCGGGGTATCGACCGCTTATCGAACAAAATCTTTGTGCTCTCGGTCGCGATCAGCTGTGCCGCACAGACACGTATCTCTCGAGCTCCCGTGCGTACGAGTAACTCCCGTGCCGTTCGACAAGTCTGCCGTGCCGCGATTTTTGTACTCGAGGTGTAGTGATTCAAGTTGTGAGGGTGACCCCGACTGAGTGAGCGAGCCTTTTGAGTGTCATCCCGGACAGAGGAGACAGCAGTATGCCGAAGAACCACGACCGACGGTGAGGTTTCATTATTGTTAGCCACGAATTCGCGTTGCACAGGTCTCATGTTGAAGCTGGTCGTTTGTATTTTGCGTCTGTTTTACGACGGCAAGGACGTGTCCTTAGCCGTACTAACGATTTTTCGACAGAATCGGACTTCACGGGGCTTCGTGGCCATACCTCGTAGGTTAAGTGCATGATATACGTAGTTTCGCAAAATATTGTCAAGCCCTGGAGTGGCGATACAACGCCAAGTAGCATTTTCGCGTTAGTTGTCTTCTTCTGTTTTTTTTTTGTTAAGTAGTCGTGATCGTTGTGCGTGTGTGCCGTGATTATCGTAGCGTATCGCTCGCGTACCGTCGGCTATCGTCTACCGACGGCGATCAGCTGACGCGGGAACAAATATCAGAACGAAATCGGATTTTCTCTTGCGATCGGCCGGAGTGAGGTGCGTGCGAGTCGGAAGCGGTGTCGATCGGAAGGAAATATCGTATCGAGTTAACGTGCGAATTAACGGCAATTTCGGTTGGTGAATTTCCGGGACAATTATCGCCGACAAATTCGCGAACGTACGGTGAATGCGTATCGCATTTTAGCGTGTATAATTTGTCCGGGATTATTCGCGGCCAAGTAACGTATCGTATCGTACCGCCGATCTTCTTAGCGCCGAGACAAAGCGCGTCGTTAATCTTTCGGTAATAATCGAAAAACAAAATCAAGCCCCCCCCACATCGCGCCCGCTTTGCTCCGTATTGCGAGTATTTCTTGAGTGCATGAACGTAGACTAAGAACTCGGCTCGAAATTATCTGCGGGCCTAGGGACACAAAACCGGCGAAAGCTGCGTGGCGAGGCGATCCGTTTGACCAAATCGCGATCATCAGCAAAACAAGTAAGTCCGCGTTGATTTACGGCTTGTAAAGAGGCTGCTGCACGCTACTTTATCCCGGCGTATTGTTTGTCACGTATCTTGGCTTGCATCCTCTTGCCTGCTTGACCTGCGTCTAGCGTTGCGCTCTACGATTTCTACATTCTCGTGCCTGCACTTGCGATCTTTCAGCTTGAGGTAATTATTCAAGTCTCCCGTTCAGTACTTTCGCGGTATCGTTCCGATTAAATCGAGACTCGACGGACACTGTTGTGCGTACCGTCAGCGTGAGACGTGGGCCGCCGGAATCACCTCCCTTTTTCTGTGCGTGTGTGCTATTGATAGAGATAAAGAAGAGTGCCAATAACCAGCCGCTCGAGGAAGAACCGAGGCCGAGATAAGTCGCTGAGAAGGACGAGAGTGCCGAAGCTGACCAAGGAGTAGCTGCCAACGCAAACATGAGTGCCGCCAGGTTTTCTCACCCCCGCAACTACGCGCCGCGTATCAATTTCGCCGTTTATACCGTTCCGACGACTCGAATTCCGGTGGTCAAGGTCACGGATTCGACGCGGAGGTAGTCGTGTTAATTGTTATCGCGAGACATTAGTTGTTGAGTACAGTATTGTGTCGCGCCGGTAATTTGTAAAGATCGCTCTTTCTTCTCATGGTCGCCACAGTCTTGCGTGTATCGTGCCGGCTTGTCGAATTCGTACTTTGTTCAGTAAAATATTCTCGTTTCTGTCCTGTAATAATTGTCAGTTCGTTTAGCATCATACATTCGTTATTGTGGACGGTCTCGAGCCGTGCCGTTGTTATTTTTTTTTGCGGAGTACATTCCGGGCCTATCGTGTTTACACCGGCGCGCTTGAAGATTGCGTCAGCGGGCGAAGAGATCGATATACGTTCCCGTCGCGCGCCGTAAATTGCCGATGCCGAAATAATTTCCCGTCTTAACAGCGGGAGCTATCACTGCTCTATTTATCAAATTATTAGATGTACTCTGCCGTTGGCCTGTAGCAAGAAATCGCGCTGCGTTTCGCGAATTGACCGTCCACGATCTTTGTTATTTTTACGCCGTGTATGCGTGCCGTGACTGCCGCGTGCCGACGACCGGCTCAATATCATCTTCTACGAATTCCGCTTCTGTAAACAAGCGGAAGGCAGCTACACTTGCAACCATATTGTAAACTAAATATATTCTTGATTTTGTTATTTATTTGTGACTGAGCTGAGTTTCAGCTCCCCCCTGAGCCTAAAGCCGCCTTCCGAACCCTCGCCTCTCCGTTTCAGATTCTGAGCTGCCAAGTATTTTCTTTTCTGAGAGATTGCCGTCATGTCCAAGGTAATTGGTAATTATATTGAGATATTGTTACCGTGTGTTTGTGCGGCGTGATTTTCACGCCTGGCGCCCAAGTATACATTTAGTAATTTTTGGACATAACCGAGGACGTGCCGACGGTGTGGGTGACGCTCTCGTACACCACTTACGACGGGAGAAATTACCAAAAAGGAAAGTCGCTCACAACACAAATAAAAAAAAGTACATTTTGTAATATTCTATATACTTTGAAATAAAACAGATGCTAAACAAAATTTTTATGATTCTGGTATTTTTAAAAAACCTCTTAAAATGTAAACTTATCAGAAAAATAAAACGTTTGTTTTTTTCTTAAATAATAAATTTTATTCCATTATTTCAGATTTGTATTTTTACTTCATTCAAAACTATAATACAATATATATAATTTCTTTAAAAGATACTTTTACACAAACTTTTACATATCAGACTATATCTCGTTTGTACTAAAAGTAAAAATTTATTGTCTTGTTTCTAAATTTTATCTGAATTACATACGCATACTATATAAAAAAATAAAATTACCACAGTCATCGGATATACATCCTACATTGCACGTTATATAATACTATCAGTGTTTCGTAAATTATAAAAATAAAATCTAAAACATACCATCATTTTCTTAAAAACAAATAGATTTATGTATTTGATGCTATCGCGGTGTGTAGTATTAACATACAAAGATGTTTTTTCGGGTTTGAACCACGTTAGTGTCATTTTTATACCGACGTTTCGTGAACATTACAGCTCACTTCATCCAAGTTCAAAGAGCAGTTTGATACTGAGATGCTCTTGGTCAGGTGCCCCTTTTTATAGCGCTAGATTAGAGTGGGAGGGGTGTGGTGAAGGGGGGATGTGTTATGACATGATGGAATGCCATAGTGAACTAGTCATATGTCCATTGTCTCTATTGAGATTGTTTGGATGTTTATATATCTCCAGAGATTCCATATACTTTCTAGGGAAGTAAGCCCTAGTTTTGTTTAGTACTTGGGTTTGTAGTACTTTTGGTCAAACATAATTTTGTAGCCAGTTTCCAAGTGGTGTTCTGCTAATGCCGATTGTGGATAATGTTTTAGACATACTGCTGACTGATGTTCTTTTAGTCGTGTGCTTATCATTTTACTAGTTTCAACTATGTATACTTTACCGCATGAACAAGGTATTTTGTACACTCCTGGTGTGTCTAATGGCGATCTTTCGTTTTTTGGATTGTTAAGAATCTGTCCTATTTTATTCGGTGGTTTCTAGGCCGTTTGTATGTTGTTCAAGATTCTGCCAGTCTTATCTGTGACACCCTTTATGTATGGGAGGTAAGTGGTTCGTTTCTTTAAGTTTGTTGTTTGTTCTGGTGCTGGTGTATTTTGAGTGGTGGTAGAAAGTTTATTTTGATGTTTTTTAATTACTTTGTTTATTTGTTGCAGTATGTAGCCATTTTGTTGTAGAGTGTTTTTTAATTTTTTGAGTTTGTTTTGAATGCTGTCTTTGTCGCATATAGTAAATGCTCTATAGATCAACGAGTTCATCACAGCTTGTTTTTGGGCTGAGTGATAATGTGATGCCGCGTGTAAATATCGATTGGTGTGAGTGGGTTTTCTATAGATTTGGTGGCCTAAAGAGCCGTCTGGTTTTCTTGTGACCAGAAATCTAAAAATGGAAGTTTCTTATGTTGTTCTGTTTCTAATGTAAAGGTAATGTTTGGGTGTTGTTTATTGAAAAAGTCTAAAAAGTTATAAAGTTCTCTCTCCCCATGTTGCCAAATGACAAAGCTGTCATCTACGTACCGGTACCATGTTTGCGGCTTTAGTAGAGCTTTTTTGATGGCCTGGGATTTTAAGTGTTTCATACATATGTTTGCTATGATTAGAGATATCGGTGATTCCATAGCTGCACCTGTGATTTGTTTATAGAATTGGTTATTGTAGGTGAAATAGGTTGTGGTTAGGCAACGTTCTACCAATGATATAAGGTCGGATGATAGTTGACCTGAAGATTTAATTATGTTAATGGTGTCATGGATTGGTACCTGCGTGAACAGGGACACAATATCACAACTGACTAAAATGTCATTAGGTTGAAGGTTGATGTTTTTGATTTTAGAAATGAAGTCAGATGAGTTTTTTATCCTGGTGTCAGTTTTACACGTAAAAGGTTCTAGTTTGCTGACCAGGAAGCGAGTTAGATTGTATGTAGGTGAGTTTATAGCGCTTACTATGAGTCTGAGGGGTATGTTGTTTTTATGGATTTTGGGTAGTCCATATAGTCTAGGTGATACCGCATTTCTGGGTATTAACATGTCTGAGAGATTGTTTTTCTTATTGAGATTGGTGGTGAGAGTTTTTAGTGAAGCAGTAGGGTTTTTCTTAAGTTTTTCATATGTGGAGTCTGTAAGTAATGTCTGAATTTTAGTGTCATAATTTGTTTTATTCATGATCACTGTTGTATTGCTTTTATCTGCTGAAAGGATGATAATATCTATGTCTTGATTTAATTGTTTCAAAGCACAGCGTTCAGATCTAGTAAGATTATAAGTTGGCAATTTTGATTTATACAGTATGTTAGCCACTAGTCTGCGGATATTGTTAGCAGGTTATTGGGGAAGGAAATGTATGGCTGTTTCTATATGACTAATTATTGTCTCTTTTGGAAGTTTAGTTGGGGCTACCGCGAAGTTATGGCCTTTGGCCAAGACTGAGAACGTTTCGGCAATCTTGCCATAACACATTCCCCCCTCCTTTTTACCATTCCATCCTCTCTCCACCACACCCATCCCACTCCAATCTAGCGCTATAAAAAGGGACACCTGACCAAGAGCATCTCAGTATCAGGCTGCTTTTTAAACCCTGATGAAGTGAGCTGTAATGTTCACGAAACGTCGTTATAAAAATGACACTAACGCGGTTCAAACCCGAAAAAACATCTTTGTATGTTAATAGATTTATGTACTACAGCGTAACATTACATGTAATATTACAATTATATTACATCAATGCTCTATAATCATCTAATGATGTCATTCCACGACAATGGAATATTACAATTATTCCATTTAATATAAAAAACAAAACGTTTCAAACTTTTACTTTTGTCTTTTATCCGATTGAATTGTAATTAAACGAGCATTTGGCTTATTAAAAAGAAAATTTAAGGTTGATTTATAATTGCCCTAACCGCTAACTTAGGCCACTGCCATAACAGTTGAAAGATAGGAAATACATACTTCTGTTCACAATTCAATTATAACCAGTAATACGTATTTTCTATCTTTCCACTTTTTTACGGACTAAGTTAGAAGTTAGAGCAATTATAAACCAGCCCTTAGAAGTTTATTAACAGTTTTTGATATGGAATAAATTGATTATGGATATTATTATCATATAATGTATATGATATATAAATAATGGTAAGTTTAATAAAAGCATAATTTTTAACATATAAAATAATCACCGTATAAATATAAAATAAAATATTGCCTTTCTTATGCTTGTGTATCTATATTAAACTGAATCTATATCAATAACTAATAACTAATAGATAATCTATTATAATAACTAATTATTTAACTGAAATTATTGCAACTTTTAAGAACACAATTGCAAAACTTATATTTGTTTAAAATACTTGTTTCTTTTTTTCAGGGTATTTAGCATTTTTTCAAAAGTACTAAGAAATTTGTCGCGTTGCTCTAGATTTTCTTTATGCCGCCTTTCTGTAGTTTCTTCTGACATTTTTCTTTCATCTTGTAAATCACATATTAGTTGTTCTATAGACGTTCGCCGAGCTTTCTCTAGCTTAAACAAAATAGAACTGTTATTACTGCATCGAATTAATAATTTATACAAAATATAAACAATAATAGGCATTGCATTTTTTTGCGTAAGCACTAATTTAATATTTACAGTTTATCATATTATATAATTACTTTTTAAGTAAATTTGTAGATTAAAAGAACTTATTTATATAAACTTATTTATAATTTTTACTTTAAAAAATAATTGAACTGTTAATAATTGTGTTTTGATTACACAGCCACACAAAAAAATTTTCTGGCCTGGTGGTCAGACTATGTTTACTATATGTTTTTAAGGTCGCTGAAACCAAATCCGAAGTCTATTTAACCTTATCACGTCAGGTTTTCGACAAAACCTCAAAAGACTATAATCCAAGCCCACGTAGTCTGTTATACCTAATATATTAAACCCATTAACCCCAATAACCTCTTAACCCCATAACCTTTTAACCTTAAATTCCAATAATATTATAACTCTCATAGCACAATCTATTATGGCCCAGCATTTCTACAAGACTCATCTCGCACAAGATCAGTCATTTTCGACTTAGAGATCGATGTATTGAAATCTTTTGTATTATTTCAACAAAATAAATGATCTACACAACGAGGATATTTCCACACATGTTATTGTCTATTTTCCTGTAGAGAGCTACCTTCAGAGCAATGTATCACCTATGTCTGCATCCAAGGCACCTCCACGCGGTAACGGAGGGCAACGAAGCACTTCCGTTATCCGGCTGAGTCCCTGGATCACGGCGTTCATGCCGTCATGGCAGGCACAAATGGAAAAAATTTTACGAGACAGGAAATTGGAGGGTGACACTCTATTGACCACAGTACGATTCGACACCGCTCGATTCGACACAGATTTATTCGACACCAAATTATTCGACACCGTACGATTCG
>NW_018021654.1:40562-43556 GCF_002006095.1 Pseudomyrmex gracilis
GAATCGTACGGTGTCGAATAATTTGGTGTCGAATAAATCTGTGTCGAATCGAGCGGTGTCGAATCGTACTGTGGTCAAACGGAACCCGCCCGAAATTGGATGCTTAGAATCGGCTTGAATTATAGAGTTTTTTGAGGTTCTGTTGTGAACGGGGTTACTATACTCTGAGCCGTTTACTCACGTATTCGTCGCTTTTCACGGTCGCCAGGTACTTTGTACAATCCCTCCAAGTACCAAGGGAGTCTTGTGTTTCCTCAAAGATCCCTCGCTTTCTTCTTTGAATTGATCGGAAAGGATAAGGACATCGGATGCATACAGAACTCACTCTTACAAATGTCAATTACTGATATTTGTAAACAATATACACGGTGGGTTATTTTAATATCAACAGCTATATATCTCGATTTTTATGCATGCTCTGGAAAAATGGTTCAGACAAAAGTTGCTCGGAATAATACGGGCCAACTATCTGTGCAATCAGATTTGACCTTGATAATACATGTCAAGGTCATTTCAAGGTCAAAACGTTTTTTCTTATGGGAACCCATATTTTTAAAACCGGATTCGAAAAGAGCGGAAAATTTTACGTCCAGAATTTTACGTATCTAAGTTTAACATTAACGTGACCTTTATAGGTCAAATAAATCCCTAAAAACCAACCCTGCTAAACCACAAGTAGGTTAACCTAATAGTTAGGTTAATCTAAAGACGAGCAGGCAACCCGCAAGGGTAAAATTACAGCGATCACGTGGTTGTAGGGTTGCCTGCTCGTCTTTAGATTAACCTAACTATTGGGTTAGCCTACTTGTGATTTAGCATGGTTGGTTTTTAGGGATTTATTTGACCTATGAAGGTCACGTTAATGTTGAACTTAGATACGTAAAATTCTGGACGTAAAATTTTCTGCTCTTTTCAAATCCGGTTTTAAAAATATGGGTTCCCATAAGAAAAAAACGTTTTGACCTTGAAATGACCTTGACATTTATTGTCAAGGTCAAATCTGATTGCACAAATAGTTGGCCCCTATTATTCCTAGCAACTTTTGTCTGAACCATTTTTCCAGAGCATCCATAAAACTCGAGATATATGGCTGTTGAGATTAAAATGGCCCACCGTGTATATATATATATGTATATATTTTGAAATAATTATACACTTTGAGTTACATTATGGCATATAACAATACCCGACCAAAATACCTTTTTGAAAAAAAGTTTAAAAAAGGCGCCAAGTACATGCGCAACTTGTATATCTATTATAAAAAACGTATTACTATAAAAATCGTTCTTTACAAAATCTATTCTACAAATGAAATGATATCAATAAATAATGCCAAGTAAAATCTTGTACATTTATACATTGTTACAAACTATAAAATATTATATAAAACTTCGTAAGTTTATAAAATATTCCAAACCAATAGACAGTTTAAAAAGTGTTATGCTATGATCACACTGTATTCTATGGTTGCTAGGCGAGCGGCGTTGAATATTACTCTAAAAAAAGTATTACTTTAAAAATTTTTCTACAAAATCTCTCTCCAAAATCTATTTTACAAAAAAAAAGATATCAATAAGTAGCCAAGTAAAATCTTGTATACAATTATACATTGTTACAAAATATAAAATAGTATGTAAAACTTTGTAAGTTGTTTATACATTGTAAAAAGAAATTATTTTAAAATAATAAAAAGTTTAAATATAGTGTGACCTGTGTACTTTTTACGTAAAGCACTCATCGATTAAGAAATGATCTTGCCTTGCGTGGACAATCTTAAACTATGTCAAATTATGTAGATTTTATGAAAAGTTAAAAAAAAATCTTTGTGTGAAAAGTCAAACACCCATGTAGAATTTTGCAAAATAAAAAATATTTAATACAAAGAAACTTGGCGCAGCTGCACCACGTTAAGTTAAAGGTGCTTTCCAGTTACGTACATAGGTGACAATTTGTAATAGTGTTCATTATTGAAAAAGAACATATCAGCGTGTCTCATTCACACTAATGCAACACACAATATCCTATGTAAATAGCTGGAAAGCACTAATTGTTAGTTTTCGGTATGTAGTATCACAATTTGTGCATCTTACAGTGAAAGTTACTCGATGGTTGATTAGACTCTTTATATAATCATGTTTTGCACACAAAGCCAAAAGAAATTCAGATGCATCACGTTTTACATTTTTTGTAAAGGTATCTCTTAGATATCGTCGTTATGCATATGTATTTAAGTTAGGCATTCCATTTTCATATCGGTGAATTAATGTAGCCAAAACATTTAATTTATCACAATCGAGTTTTTTTTTCTCACAATACTTAAATGCAGCAAACATTGCAATACCGCATTTGTACAAAATGAAACTTTGTCAGTATTTTAGATACCACGTATGACCCAAGCAGTATTTGTTCGAATATTTTTATATAGTTCTTGTTGTACAAAAGCAATTACTTTTGATATTGCCCAAAGGGTATCTTTTACTTTACGAATTTTCTGTTTTGAAACAGCAATCATTTCTGCTTCTGGTTTATGAAGGTATTTTAACCTGTTGTATTTAAAAATGCGCACACAACTGTAATAGTAAGTTCCACTTGCTTTTCGAAACGCTCATGCAATTATTTTATTCTTGTTATTCATCGAAAACGATGTGAAACTTATCCTAAGTATACCATATCTTTATCACTTAATAGAAAGACAAAGATAGAATGATGCAGTAGCGCCAATCGCGCGCTCCACAAACGCAGCCTGTATGTATATTGCGTTCAATTTGAAAAGAAAATTTTTGCACATAAAAATAAGAAAGAAAAACGGGCAAACTAAGAATAGCTTTGTGGGATTGGCAGGATAATTGCTGACAACTAATGGCTGTGGAGTGAGAAGACTTTTTAGTAGGGAAAAATAGACGAGTTTTTGTCTTACCAATTTCTCTTCTCAAATTGAACGCAGTATAGTTGTGTGGGGCGTGTTCCGTTTGACCACAGTACGATTCGACACCG
>NW_018021655.1:0-1840 GCF_002006095.1 Pseudomyrmex gracilis
TTATTTCTTTTTTATAATTTTGCTTTCTTTAGTATATTAAAATTTGTTTTTAGATTGTATTGAGAAAGACCTAAAATGAGAGGTCGAAAACGTTCTACATATTAATAAATATCAGGATTATACATTTACACTATTATATACATCTGTGTCTGCTTCAAATAGCCATTTCCTTGAAATTTAAAAAAAAAATAGTATCGAGACTCGAACCAGCAACGTCGACATTACTAACCTAACCTAGTACGCTACCGCTACGCCACGCACTCTTCACTTAAAGGATCTATTTAAGATCTTTATAATGTAACTCGAAATTTTAAAATTTGATTTTTTCGCGAATACTTGAGTAGTGCATCTTATTACTTTACCCTGCAATACTCCACATAGTCATCTATCGATCCTATAAATTTCGTCCAAATCGATTGGTACAACGTCGTAGTCTCCCCTTGCGAGACTCACGGCAAGCGTTACAATATTCGACTTCGCTTGTGAATCTAACGTGAGACGGGAAGAACGCGAGAACCAACGATTAGTCTATCTCAGTCTAAAAGAAAGACGGGCGAACCGACCGAGAGACAAAGAAAAAAATACATATATCTATCCTTGTCGTCTGACTAGATGGCGCTACCTTCTGGACAGCGTAGCAGACGACAGCGGCCGAGTAGCCGATTCCAAGATTACGCGGCGGTTCATCATCTCTTAAAAGAGAATTAACTTCAACAAAAAAAATGCTTATTATTCGTTTTATCAAGAGGCACGATAGGAGGCCTCGCGCCAAGTTCACGCGAAACAAAGTGGCGCACGAACTGCGCGAGAGGCACCGTGCCTATTATACATGAATATCGCTTTTCGAAAGAAATTGTGAAATATTCATATCTTACTAACGACTGAACCGATTGACTTCTTTTTAGTCTCAATCGATTTGGATCACAAAAATAAAAAAAAAGTGTGTATGTGTGTTTCTGTCAGTGTCTTCTGTTTGACGATATTAAAAAATTTTTTCAAAATATATAAGATTTTATCATGTTTGGACCTCGTCTCCAATGTGTAAGGAATGTGTGCATTAGTACTACTGCTTCCAAAAGATGGCGACATGAGCAAGTTGAACAAAAGATAAGGAAGAGAATTATAATGTACTGAGAAAAAAACGAGAAAAAGAGAAAGCAAGAAAGAAAGAGAAAACGAGAGAGAAACAGAGAGAAGGAGAGAAAAAGAGAATGAAAGACAATAAAAGAGAGAGTAGCAGAAAGTGAGAGAAAGAAAGAGAGGGAATGAAAGAAAGTGAAAGAAAGTGAGAGAGAGTGGGAGAAAGTGGAAGAAAGAGTAAGAGAGAATGCGAGAGAGTGCGAGAGAGAATGAAAGAAGTTGGAAAGAATGCGAGAAAGAGTGAGAAATACTGAGAAAAAGTGAAAAAGAGTGCGAGAGAGAGTGAAATAAAGTGAGAAAAAGTGCGAGAGAGAGAAAGAGAGTGCGAAAGAGTGAGAGAAAATGCGAGAAAGAGTGAGAAAAAGTGAGAGAGAGTGCGAGAGAAAGTGAGAAAAAGTGAGAGAGAATGCGAGAGAGAGTGAGAGAGAGTGCGAGAAAGTGCGAGAGAGTGTGAAAGAGAGAGAAAGAAAGTGAAAAAAAGTGCGAGAAAGTGCGAGAGAGAGAGTGAGAGAGAGTGCGAGAGAGAATGAGAGAAAGTGCGATAGAGAATAAGAGAGAGTGAGAGAATGTGCGAGAGATTGATTTGATTTGATTGATTGATCTTTATTTAACTTTCTCAGCTATTTTAAATACAGTTTTAACAAACATTTGCTATAACATATGTTTTTAACATTCTTTTAAATGATTCGAGTCTTTCTTC
>NW_018021655.1:3810-5516 GCF_002006095.1 Pseudomyrmex gracilis
TAGAAAGAGTAAAAGACAGTGGAAGAGAGAGAGAGAGAGAGAGAGAGAGAGAGAGAGAGAGAGAGAGAGAGAGAGAAAGAAAGAATGAATGAATGAATGCTATATTTGTATCGCGCTCTGGGATAACATTCCCCCTAAAGCGCAGAAATAACAATATAATTTACAATAATCATATAGAATCAAGAACATATAAAAGAAAGAAAAACTTAAGAAAAATAATAATAAAATATAAACAAAAAAGAAAAGAAAAGATAATAAAAAATGAAAAACAAAAAACAATATAAAATAACAGGCTAGTTGACAAAAATGGTTAATTGTTCTGCATAAAATGGCTGTGAAGCCTCGCCTTAAATATGTCAAGACTAGTTGTCATGCGTATGTCTGCCGGAAGGCTATTCTACAACTCAGCAGAATAGCATCTAAAAGATCGTTTAAATATTTCGGTCTTACAAATGGGTATAGACAGCATGTCCTTAGAAGCCCTGGTGTGGCGAGAGGATTCCTCATTTCTGAATGTCAATTTATTGTATAGAATAGGTGGCCGTTGAGTCCGTATTATAATGTACAAGAAGCAACACATAAAATAATGCCTTCTAGCTTTGACTTTGAGCCACTGAAGTTTGTTGAAAAAAGGAGTAATGTGTTCATCTTTTCTTAAGTCAAAAATAAATCTTATGCACGAGTTGAAAGCACGTTGAAGGCGCAGGTCAAGTTCAGCGGTTAGATCAGAAAAAACAGAACAACAGTAGTCAAAAATCGGACAGATGAGACCAGAGACTAATCTGATGCGAAGAGTTAGAGGAATGGATTGCTTGTTGATCTTTAGTCTGTATAATGTCATGTTTACACGCGAAATAATTGAAGTAACATGGCTCTCCACGAAAGTTTACTTGTCAGAGTAACACCAAAGTATACTACAGAGTCCATGAAAGGAATTGCGTTGTTGTTCACAATGACACTGGGTAAGTTAATTGATTTAAGGCTATTGATGAATCTAGCCGATCCAAAGATAACTGCGGAGGTCTTTTTAGAAATTTAATGCCAGTCCGTTACTCGATGCTCACTCCTCAATATTGAAGATATCTTCATTAATGCGACGAATACCCTGATGAATGGAGTCAGGTGTACAATGTAGGTAGATGAGAAGGTCATCTGCGTAGTAGCTGTACTTGCTATGCCTCAAAGTATTTCCAAAATCAGATACATACAGAGTAAAAAGTAGAGAACCAAGAACAGATCTTAATTAAGGAGAGAGAATGTGAGAGAGAAAGAAGTTGCGAGAGTTCAAGAGATAGAACGCAGCGAAAGTAATCATTAAAAAAACCACCACGAGGAACGCGCGCGTAAGTCAGTATTAATAATTATATATTATATTATTTATTTTACAATTAATACTTTTATTATGTTTTAGGTTGTAACGTAAATTAGTATATGCAAATTAGAAAACACTATTGGCCTAAAGGTGCTACAAATGTTTATATTTTTTTCTTGGAAAAAATAAAGAAATAAATACAGTGGAACCTCGAAATAGCGGACTGACGGGGCTCTGAGTTCGCTATTCCAAGGTTCCCTCACTCCTGCTACGTTCAGGGGCGTGAGAAAATATCGCTTCGCCCACTTATTCATATTTATTTAATTGCATAAATTTTGTAATAAAAAATTCTAATTATAAATATTATTTTTGTGTGTAAAGTATTGTTGGTTTG
>NW_018021655.1:8551-12085 GCF_002006095.1 Pseudomyrmex gracilis
AAAGTATGTTGATATATATTTGTTAACAATACATATGATGGAACACAACAGGACGCAATTGTATACACACGATCTGCACACACACGACCCATGAGAGATTACTTGTTACTGCGTAACGTAACCTAAGCAATGCTGCGCGCTGCGCCCGCTTTGAAAGGCACACAGCACTGAGCGGTAAGTCCCCTCTTATGTTCCGGAGGCGGAACTTTATGCGCATGGAAGGGATGAGTCCGCTATTTCGCGATCCGCTATTCCGAGGTTCCACTGTATTTTGCTATTGTTAATAATTGAGAAAAAAAGATAAAATGGAGAAGAAAATGAATTTGAAGATAAACGTATATTCTACAAAATGTGTGATATCTCGTAAAACTTATCTTTTTGAAAAAAGGAAAAAAGGCGTCAAGTACACGCCAAACAAACAATCTTTTTCTACAAAATTTGTTTTACAAAAGAAGTGATATCAAACATAGCACCAAGTACACTTGTGTACATTTTAATTAAAAACGTTATATAAAATAATATATATTAATATACTGCACTATTAATTAAACACATTATGTAAAAACTAACAAATATAAAATCATTGTATCAATAGTTAGGCTTTGGTTTTTGTGAAAAGTCGAAACAAAAAATAATTAAGGCAAAAAAACTTGGCATAACTGCACCAAAAATTACAACAGACGCGTGTTTGACCTGCGCGGTTTATGTCACATACAAAACCAAACCAGTCAGCATTGCACTAAAAGTGAAATAATAACTGGAAAATTAGCGTTATCACCAGTATCAGACCATCTTCGATATATGTATGAATATTGCGAGACTAACTTCAAGTGCCTCGGTGGCCTAACAGGGAAGGCGATGGCACGGAAAGCCAAAGATTCCAGGTTCCACTCTAGGCCGAGGAGATTTTTTCGCAATATTTTAAAAATTAGTTAGGGGAGTATCCGGGGTCTCTCACATATGAGAGACCTCGGATACCTCTCGCCTAAATGCAAATCCAGCATCCCATATGAATTAAGAATTGAGATTTCAATTCAAAAAAATACTCACTTGTATTTTTACAAGTTAAACATGTTACATGTGTATATATATATATACACGTATAGTTTCCGCTCAACATCCTGAGAACAGCTCGTAAAGCCTTATATATTTCTTGGTTTAATTTCAACGTTTAATTTGCTTACATTAAGCAAATGCAAACTTTTGGTAAGATTTTCACTTTTCCTCGTCTGGTTTAGACAGAACAATGCTATTTCTCTGAAAGTAGTTATATAAAATAAATCTCATGTTTACATTGACAATTAAGTCTATGTGTACATAAAAACAAAAAATTTGTTATAATTTACTTGAAGTATATAATACTTTGTTTAAATATGCTAAAGAATGTGAGAATTATAAAATTTATTAATACTCCAACATTAAAACACAAGTACCTATTATGTATACATGTATACCAGTAATGCTTCATAAAAGAAATTGTTATTTAATAAAACATTTCTGATTAGTTATCATCATATTCATGTATGTTCATGATAAATAAAATTTATTCCTTAACTGATTGTAAGGTGCAGCCACGCTATGTTTTTTTGCCTTAAGTAGTTTTTATGTTTCGACTTTTTACAAAAACCAAAGCCTAACTATTGATACAATGATTTTATATTTGTTAGTTTTTACATAATGTGTTTAAGTAATATATATTAATATATATTATTTTATATAATGTTTTTAATTAAAATGTACACAAGTACAGTGCGAAGCACCATATCGTGCGCCGTGAGGAGAAATTGTTTCTCCTCCGGCCGCCTCCTACTACAACGCGCCAGCGGCCCGAGATTTAATCCATATATCGGCACGGTTACCGATGATATATACCGACGCGGTTACCAATAATACCGATAGGCATATGTTATCATAAAACTATAGTGAACATCGAAAAGAGTAACTCTGCATTGAAAGTGACTTCAATAATTTATATCAAATATTTATTTATTTTATTATTACGTGATATAATTTTACGTGATATAAAAAACTTACTTACGGTAAGTGTAAGAAAGTAAAATATTTATTAATATTTAAGTAAGAGAGTGAAAAACCATGACAATAGATAAATGTCATAGTGAGTATTAAAATATTATTAAATATTAAAAATATTATAAAATATTATAAAATATTATTTAAGTATTAAAAATAGAAAATAAAACACTATACTAAATTTGTATAATTAGCGTTAAATTTTCTTTAAAACATCAAAAATAAAAACTAGTAAGGCAATAGTACAATACTCTATAGATCACGTTTTATATTATAAGTACTCGGTGTTATAAATAACAAAACGATTTGTTAATGAAACTAACAAGTAACACATCAAAACTGTATTTTTCGTGATTATTTACAAAAAACATTTACTAGAACACAGAGAAATGGAACAAAAAAAAAAGTTTTTAAAATAAAAAGTATTTAATGCAAAACAACTTGGCGCGTATCTTTTAGCGTATCTTTTCTTATCTATATTCTTCATGATCTTGAATAGATCATTATTTTTTTTTAAGTTTTTATTAAAACACGGAGGAAGACTTTATAGTAGATCAAAACGTTTGTTAAAACTTTTAAAAATCTTCAAATTATAAAAGAATTGTACCCGTACATCTGGTGTTAGCTTGTTATTGCCATTGCTTTTTATTATAATTATATCGTATCACAAGTTTAATTTCCACGTAAAGCGAGATTCAATGCAAACCTATGTATCTAGTGTTTTTGATAGTGAAGTCTCCCGCAGAGTCTCTATTGGGGGAGCACCACTGCCTCCATACATACATTTTAGCTGCGTTCCGATATTAACTTTTAGAGGGCCGGAAAATCAATATTTTGGCGCACCAGAATAACTTGTTCAATTTCTTTTTTTTAATTAAATATTAATGTTCTTAATATTATTAGCAATTTTTAATATTATCTAATGTCAATTTGCCCGACCCTCCCCCACTCACCCCGTACCTCTAATTTTCATGTGAGATATTCTAAAACAAATACATGGCTTGATTCGCGTGCGGCTGCAATTATAAACAAATTTATTTTTATTTGCGGTTTTTGAAATTGCTATTTACTAGTAAAACAATTTGGCAAAATTGTGAATAGCAGATCAAAAATATATTTATTGATTAGGCCTGCCCGTTTATCGTTGTCCGTCCTTGCCATACATGAGAACGGCGCGTAGGAGCACCTGTCGCCTCGCGTTCTCTGTTAGGTCAGGCTCGAGATACACTTATTTTTTTTACTTCTGTTGATACAACATTTTCCGTTAGTTTTTATCTTCCTCGTACTTTATTACTTTTGCTATACAATGAATACAGGTGATGACGAAGCTTGGAGTAGTGGAGAGTCAAAGCCTGAAGAAGATGTTATTACAGACAGAACTAGTGCTTGTGATGTTGATTTACTTGATAACGAACGTGATGAGAATATACCAGATGTACACTATGATCCTTATTTTTACCCATCTATAAAAACTTTTACTGGTGAAGCACGTATTCGTGATCA
>NW_018021655.1:12445-16388 GCF_002006095.1 Pseudomyrmex gracilis
TCAAACCAGTGATAGATCATTTGAAAGAAAAGTTTGGTAATACTATTATTGCTAGTGAAAAGCTTTGCATTGACGAAAGTTTAGTCTTATGGAAAGGGAAGCTAAAATTCAAACAATTCTTACCATTGAAGAGACACCGATTTGGTATAAAGATATTTGAATTAGCGGACTGCGAAACAGGATTTTTCTTAGATTTTATAGTACATATTGGCTTAGACACTGATTATGAGAAATTTGATTTAGGCGTTTCTGGTGATATTGTTGCACATTTTATGCAAGCTTATTGTAACGAAGGGCGTGTGTTATACACTGATAATTGGTATACATCTCCATAACTGTCAGATTACTTACATGACAGAAATACTGGTCTTTGTAGAACTGTAAAAAAAAATCGTAAAGGAATGTCAACTCTCAGTTCAAAGCTAGATCATGATGAAACAGAAGTTGCTCACACCGATTCTTGGATGGTAATCAAATGGATGGATAAAAAGGAAGTTTATGTAGTGACAAGTATTCACGAACACCAGTTTTGTAAAACTGGTAGGAAAAACTACAAAACCAATGAAGATATTATAAAACCCATTTGTATCGTGGATTATAACAAAAATATGGGTAAAATTGATGATATCGACAGACAATTATCTTTGACAGAATCTATTAGAAAATGTATGAAATGGTATAAAAAATTGTTTTTTTTTATTTAATTGATTTGATGTTGATAAATGCCCACAGTTTATTCAAGATGCTCACTAAAAATGCGATTTTGTTTCCTGATTTTTGATTGAGCGTCGTAAGAGATATTTTGCAAGTAAATTCTTAAGAAGTTTCATCATTTACATCGCCTGATCTTAGACTAAATGGACGACATTTCCCCAGAAAAATTCAAGCTTCAAATGATGGTAAAACGCTATCACGTCAATGTGTTCTATGCACTATACACAAAAAGAGAAGTCGATCATCATATGAGTCTAAAAAATGTTGTAAAACTTTATGCATTGAACCTTGCTTTGAAATTTATCACACTAAACAATCATTGTCGTAATTTATAAGATTAAAAAAAGTAATAAAAGAATTTTAAAAAAAATCAGAAAATAAACAAAAACAAAAAAACATAAATTTAAATAAAAAATAAAAAAAATGAAAAAAAATAAAAAAATAAAAAAACAAAAAAATAAAAAAATAAAAAAACAAAAAAATAAAAAAAAAATAAAAAAACAAAAACAAAAAAAATTAAAATAAAAAAAAACATAATTCTGCCACAGACGGTCCCAAGCCCGTGTTCAAAAGAAGAGGGTGTTTCGAAATCATACGTGATGAAAGGGGTAGTTTTTGTAATATTATAGGGGTTATGTCCAGGTGTATTGTGTTTTTGACATTGGATTTTGATTCTACATCGAAAAATACATCAGAAACATATATCTGCACTTCCAAATTGATGTGAAAGAAATTTTATATGCGGGCCGATCCCTTCCGGACCGGAAAGCCAATATATTGGCGCTACCCATGATCGACACTTAGTGTATGGTTAATCCATGATATAAGATACTTTTTTTACCACTTTACTAAAGCGGATATGCCCTCTCAAATCCCGGCCCTCTAAAGGTTAATTGTCAGTACTAAAACTCTATAATATAAATATTTATATTTTTAAAACTCAATTTAAAAAAAAACTAAAATTAGGTTAGGTTAGGTTAAGTTAGGTTAAGTGTAATAGAAACTGAAAACAACTGTGAAAGACTTTTTTGTCGTTCGGACATTTAAGGCACCATCTCAAAAAAACATTTAAAAAGAAACGTTTTTTACGGTCATCTGAGGGAGGATGCAGAAGGAGGGGCGAAGTCTTTTGGGAGGGCGCAGTTTCATTCTGCCTACACCACTTACAACACAGACATAAAAACTTACTTTTTTTTATTGGTTTTTTAAAAAGTTCTTACATATTATATAGAATCGATTTTAATCAATAGTTTTTATCTTTCTTTAAATTTGTTTTTCATTTCTCAAAGTAGGGACTATGTGCGTTTTGTTTGTCTCATTGAACATTATTTTTGTGCAAAATTTCAGATTGTTTGGGAGCAGAGGCTATTCAGAACTATATCCAAAATGTTAAGTTTAAAATTTTATTTAAAATAATGTATTTTATTTATAGTAATATACAGGGTGTCCCAGAATTGGTGTAACATCTCTCGTAAACAGATAGAAGAAGTAAAACTGAGTCAAAAAGTCCTGAACCATTTTTTTCTATTATTTATAATAAAGGAGTAATTATTGAGTAAATCAGGCCAATCAGTGTAGACCTTTAGCCAGGCACACGTCAGTGAGCGCTCACACACACCAGGCGTGCGGCTCACTGACGTGCGTCTGGCTAAAGGTCTGCGCTGATTGGCCTGATTTACTCAATAATTACTCCTTTATTATAAATAATAGAAAAAAATGGTTCAGGACTTTTTGACTCAGTTTTACTCCTTCTACCTGCCTACGAGCGATTGTACGGCAATTCTGGGACACCCTGTATACGTGGAATATCAAAAAGCACGGTAGTGCCTCGCGCCAAGTATGCGCAAACGAAGTACGCGCGCGCTGCGCGAATACCCCGTGCTTCTTATACGCAAAAATGGCCAAATGTGATTTTCGAGATTTTGAGATCTCAAGAACGGCTAAACCGATCGATTTTAGCCTACACTCAATCAAAAGTTGAGGTCGAGACACGAAAAAAGTATTTCGCAGTTTTTTCCTCTGTACCTTCTCAACGGAGATATCTCGGTCCAAAGTCCGAAATCTCGAAAAAGTAGTTCACACAAAATTAGAAACGTTCAAGTCGTCGTCGGACAGCGTATAGATGATCGAGCGTACTTCGCCTCTTGTTGCCGCCAGGTGACAACACTTTCGTGCACAAGTCAAGGTCTATCTGTATGCGTTCAATTTGAGAAGAGAATTTTACCGCGCATAGGGAAAGAAAAGCAAGTAAAATAGCGTAGAGAAAGCGTTGCGTTTGGGATTGTTGCTGAAACACTTGACAGCCAAGGCTGTAGAGTAAAGAAATTTTTTAGTAGGGGAAGTGCGCAAAAGTTTTGCTCATTCGATTTCCCTTCTCAAATTGAACGCAATATACATGTGTATCAAGAGGCACAATAGTGCCTCGCCTAACAAGGGGAGACTACGACGTTATACTAATTGATTTGAACAAAATTTATAGGATCGATAGATGACTATGTAGAATAGTGCAAGGTAAAGTAATAAAAAGCACTACTCAAGCATTCGCGAGAAAATTGAATTCAAAAATTTCGAGTTACCTTATAAGGATATTAAATAGATCGTTTAATTATAGAGCGCGTAGCGTAGCGGTAACGTACTAAGTTAGTAATGTCGACGCTGCTGGTTTGAATCTCTATATACGTTTTTTTCTCCTCAAAATTCTACAATATAATCTAAATGTAAGTAATTTGTTTATTCTAAATGTAACGTTTTTTTTATTTATTGCATGTCATAAAAGTGCATTGTTTTGCATAAAAACTCTGTGATTAAAAAAATACGGTAAAAATAAATAGATTATTACTAATTATTAATTGTGTTCATACAAAGCGGATAAATAAATGCACACCATTACATCAACCGTATGACGTTTATTTTTATAAACAAGTCAAAAATTTTATAAAGCGTTTGCAGAATTGTTCAACTTTAAAAGAACAAAACCGCGAAATAACATTTCGTGAGGATTGCATACAAATTCATTTAATTATACATCATCAATTGTCCGCCTCAAGTTTTTGAAATATGTTACAATATGCATGGTATCCCAAGCAACCAGCTGACGTTGTAATGACGTAAATATACGTGATTTTTGTCACTAATTGGTGATTATGACCTAAATCTGACGTTATTTTGAACGTCATAACAATGACGTCAGTATATACGTCACACATATACGTCATATATGATGTAACTA
>NW_018021655.1:17418-19323 GCF_002006095.1 Pseudomyrmex gracilis
TTTGAGTGAAATCTCGAATTAATTCCCCTCTTACGATGTGCCATTAGTTTTTTTCACGTTAATCACGTTACGTCAGATTAATGACGTAAGTAAACGTCAGTAACATGACGTCATTTTTGACGAGACAAACTCACGTCGTCATTACGTTAATATCACGTCATAAACTAACGTCGAACTGGTCAAAAACTGACTTTATATTAACGTCATTATAACGTCAGCTGGTTGCCTGGGTCTTTACTTAAAGGATTTATTTAAGATCTTTATAATGTAACTCGAAATTTTCAAATTTGATTTTTTCGCGAATACTTGAGTAGTGCATCTTATTACTTTACCCTGTAATACTCCACATAGTCATCTATCGATCCTATAAATTTCGTCTAAATCGATTGGTGCAACGTCGTAATATCCCCTTGTAAGTATGTGCGCAGATACCTTGGGCACATGCTTCATTTATATGCAACTATGGTCGCTGAGAATATAATTGTATATACGTTGCATAGATAATGTGAGAAAGCGAAATAGAAAATACGATATATGTAGATATAAGCAGGGTTGGGACAGTTACTTCTAAAAAGTAACGCGTTACCGTTACTCGTTATCCATTGAAAAAAGTAACTCGTTACTGTTACTCGTTACCGATTGTAAAAAATAACGCGTTATCGTTCCTTAAAAGTAACGACTATAGAATCATTACTTTTCGTTTTACTAATACGTGATTACATAAAAGATCATTCGACTTTTCTTTACATTTATAAAGAACACCAGAGAAAAAGGAACTTGTATAAAGCATATTTATAGTTTTATAATTTTAAAGATACATAAATATATATATTTTTAACATTAAAATACATTAAAAAATTTTAGATACATTTAAGAATTTTATTTTATCATAAATGTAAACTTAACAATAAAACTTAACAATAAAAACAATTAAGTATGACATGTGTGATATAAATAATAGTACTTATTAATAATAGAGAAGAGAGAGTAGGCACAAATGTTAAATACAAATAATTTCTAAGTAGATTTTAGATAATTTATATAAGCGTAATAACACACATTTAGAATAAAGATGGCCACTTTCGGAGTTTTAATTGAAATGGACAGATGTCTTTCTTTCCTCAAAATAAAATATATGTCCTGTAAATGAATAATGTAAAGTTAGATAAGATTTTTCTTTAGAGACACCCTTTTAAAGATATTTTATCGCGATAAATTTTTTAAAGATTTATCTCTCTTGAAAGATATATTTTTAAAAATACAATTTGTTCATTTTTAATAAAAGTTGATGTTCCATCGTATTATCATATAAACGACTCTTTTGTGGTGTTAGTACTAATCTTCCGATGCTGAATAATCGTTCAACAGCGGCACTACTGGGAAGTGCAGTATTATATTTGATAAAGAGTTGTTTAAGTTTTGGATGATCTTGTAACGCTTCAACAATTAAATTTTTGGATTAAAAAAATCTTTGCAACTCTTTTTGTGTAGATTCATTTTGTGTTGTTTGTTGATGGAACAAAAAAGACATCGTTTTCATCGGAATTTAGATCACTCTTTGAAGAATTTTCGTTTGATTGAATCCCTAAGACGTTTTCTAAATAGCTTTCTGCAAGTTTCCGTTTTTCTCCTGTTATCCAATTCAATTTGAAGTGTTTGGATGTAAGCAACTATTAATTCCTTTTTCTCAAACGTAACGTCAAATTTAAAGTTAAATATCAAATCAATAAAATAAATCACAACATTACTTTTTAATTATCAAACTGTATGAACAAAATGTATTAAATATTGAAATGTATTAAATACTAATTGAATAAACTCGTGAGATGATGAACCGACATATTTCGATAGATGCGAGCAAAACCACAAAATGTTCGTGTATGTGTTTTTTATTAAATTCCAAGA
>NW_018021655.1:19593-21614 GCF_002006095.1 Pseudomyrmex gracilis
AATTACAGACAAAAAATTTCGATCTCTTTGTTTGAATCTTTATCAATGTACAACAGAAATAATTAAATTATTAATGCTTCACATTGTAAGTGCGCAATCATCTTACTACAATAATTTTTAATTTTAATTAGTTTTGTTTTGTACACTGATGAAGATCCAGACAAGGAATCAATCAGTCTGTAATTTTTCTTGGAATTTAATGTTATCTGCGATTAGCGTCTGTTTTATGGGCATCTGTAGAGAGGACGTGTTACGCGAGGCTAGAACCGACTTGATAGTCAATCAATATGCTACTTTTCTACAAAAGCAAAATCTTGACTGGCATTGCGCATAACGCGTTGAAGCTTTTTTCTGCAGGCGCCGTTATGTAAGAAAAATATTATAAATTTGAAAGTAACGATAAAGTAACGCCTCATTTTGTTACTCCTTATCGAAGAAATGTAACGTCGTTACTGCTTTCGTTACACATAAAAAAAAGTAACGTCGTTACGGAGTCGTTACCAAAAAAAAGTTACTGTAACGGTAACGTCGTTACAAGTAACGCGTTACTTCCAACCCTGGATATAAGTAGATGTACTTTGAACATTCTGCGCATGTGCAGTGACATATAATACATAAGGCCATTCTACAATGAATTGAAAATGTTCCTTTGCCAGTTTATTTAGCAATTACACAAAGAAAAGTATTATTTCTGGTTGCGGTTGCTAAAAAAGAGTTAGTCACCTTTTAACTTTTGTCAACAGCAACTGGCAGCACGTAAAATAATACTTTTCCTCTAGTAGTCGCAACTGGCGACGGGACATTTTCAACTCATTGTAGAGTGGCCCATAGAGAGATAACAGAGACTAATATAAAAAATTGCGTTTAATTAAATAAGAAATATAAAAAGTATAAAAAATACAAAAAAATAATATATTGTATATAAGTAAAACAAAACAAATTTTTTTTAGGTATATAAAAATTCAGAGAAAAATAAGATGAGAAGTAAATATTAAGAAGTCCATTGTGTTGCAGAGTAAAAATAGTGTTTGTCAAAACCATATTCTACAAAAATGTGTGATATCCGAACAAAATATCTTTTCAAAAAAAGGTGAAAAAGGCGTCAAGTACACGCGCAACTCGTATCTCTAGAAAAAGTATTACTATAAAAAGTATTACTATAAAAAGTATTACTATAAAAAGTATTACTATAAAATTCTTTCTCTACAAGATCTATTCTACAAAAGAAATGATATCAATAAGTTACGCCAAGTAAAATGTATGTAAAAAAAACTTGGCGCGGCTACATTGAAAAACTAAAACTAAAGACAGAGTGCAGCCGCGCCAAGTTTTTTTACATTAAATAGTTTTTATTTTGAAACATTCTACATGAGCTTTTGACTTTTCACACAAAGCAAAATCTATATGTATCGACATAGTTTAAGAT
Organism: Pseudomyrmex gracilis; assembly: GCF_002006095.1. Taxonomy (NCBI): domain Eukaryota; kingdom Metazoa; phylum Arthropoda; class Insecta; order Hymenoptera; family Formicidae; genus Pseudomyrmex; species Pseudomyrmex gracilis. The sequence continues at coordinate 21,020 of NW_018021655.1, forward strand.
TTTCTACGCAAGGCGAAGTCATTTCTTACATCAATGAGTGTTTTATATAACAAGTGCAGTGGTCATACAATATTGTAAACTTTCTATTGATTTAGAATATTTTCTATTTTACAACGTGTAAACAACTTACAAAGTTTCATATATTTTATATACAGGGTGCGGCGCCAAAATCCGGACAAATTATATATGTTTTTCTAAATATGTTTTATTGCTACAATGAAAAGATTTACAAAATTTGTTTAGCTCCATTGTTTGTAAGGCCATAAATAATATATTCACTCAATATATCCCCCGCTTGCTTGAATGATCGCTTCCATTCTCGGTCTGAATCGTGCGCAGGCACGCTTTAATGCGTCACGGTCCATATCGGTGAATGCCGATACAATAGCGGCTCTCAATGATGCGACGTTTGGATGTCTGGACTTGTTCGTGACCCTTTCAACCACGCCCCATACNTAGAAGTCCAAAGGATTCAAATCTGGGCTGTTTGGAGGCCAGAATTCTTTCGACCAAAACATGTCGACGTTGTCCGACAACCAATTTTGCACTAAGTGACTTGTGTGGGCGGGCGCACCGTCCTGCTGGAACACATATG
>NW_018021655.1:22252-26894 GCF_002006095.1 Pseudomyrmex gracilis
GCGACATCTGCCAATGGTACTGAACGGAGGNAATATCAAATTGAAATTTGTCCGGATTTTGGCGACGCACCCTGTATTTTTGTAACAATGTATAAACATACATTTTACTTGGCGTAACTTATTGATATCATTTCTTTTGTAGAATAGATCTTGTAGAGGAAGATTTTTATAATAATACTTGTTCTAGAGATTCGAGTTGTGCGTGTACTTGGCGCCTTTTTTTACCTTTTTTTGAAAAGGTATTTTGTTCGTTTTAATAATATAGTAATCATAGTATATATATCGTAAGAGGAAAATTAATTTGTCAAAAAAGTAATTTCTGATTTACATCATTGGTAAAAAAACATTAGAAATTATCGTCTACAATGACACACCGCAATGAAATAAACGGATGTATTATAAAATACGTAAGAAAACATGTTCCCCATTTCAAATTCAGATAATTTTTTTTGTGGACCTGTGTTATTAATAATCACACGTAAAAATGTTAAAGTCTTACTGTTACGTCCTGGGGACTCTACGGGCCCCTTTTTCTTGCAACGCGACGCGCCAACGCATAACAAATTTCCCTTTTAGTAAATAATAAAAAGCAATAAATAATCCGAGCAGACCTCCTATCGTTTGGAGACTTGGACTCCAGACCATAGGAGAGCAAACGGAAATCACACTGGCGCCCGAAAAGATAAACCGCGCCTAGTAATAACCCGAAATTTTAAACTTATTGTTTAAACATCCTAAACAAACCCGAATATCTCCGGGCCAGGAAGAACACCGCTCATAAAAATTAGACCAGCCGGAGCAAATAGAACTCCGGTGTCACGAGCAATTTTATTATAAACAAATAGCAAAGGGTCTAGGTGGCGTGATCGAAAACCAACACTCTCCCTTTTCCCTTCTCCGGAAAATCGGATGAGCCGACCGAGCCGAGAGATCGTCGCCGATTGGCGATCTCACGAAGTTTATCCGACCACTAACTAACAAATGAAAACTGGCAAAGCTCGACTGAGTTTTCCGATTGGGAGAGTCCTCGCTTACTCAAAATTGTATATAAGCCGTGACTCTCGGGATCAGAGGCAGATAGTGCCGCAGATTTTAGAAGTACCACAGCGAATGAGCGAGTGACAGTGAGTGCAGAATGTGAGATCCCAGAGTGAACTACTGCGCCGCAACAGCCTAGAACCTTTTATTATCAACATCACTGGTCCGCAGTAAATAGTAAGTCCACATTGTAATTATTTTCATTCGGAGGTTCCACTGTTCGCGTACTTATCTCCCGACTTTGCGACTGATTTTCAGAGATATCGAGAAAACGGTCAAAATAAACAAATATATAAACACACTCAAAAACTCGGTTTAATCGGAAGGGCTACTCGCGGTGTATAGCCGTCTCGGGTGGCGTTTGAATCTTTTCGGAAGGGCTACTCGCGGTGTATGGCTGTCTCGGGTGGCGTCCGAATTATTTCTTTTTTCTCCCTAAATCACGGAAACAAAGCCCGCTTATTTCCGAATATCAGTCGTAGAACCATGACATATTCAAATTCATCCCTATCATTAAATCTATCGGAACCTAAGAAATGAAACAAAATGAAATGAACAAATTTGTCAACTGACATAAGGAAATACATTTCTAAGATGATCTAAGTTGCGTAAACATGGGTCAAAGAGGCTGGCTACACTAAACAACTCGTATTCCCCCTCTTTCTTATACTTGCACCCTAGTTTATAGATTACTTTGTACAAAACGATTATGCGCTCGGTCATTGTATTAGTTTCAACACACCTGTATNTTAGTAATTTGCTAAGATTTCAATTTGTCTTTTTTTTTTAAATAAATATAACTACTTTATACTGTGTGGAATCAAACTAAAGAATTATTCTTTGTTATCTTTTTCTCCGTACAACCCACTCTCACTTCCTCGTTAAAATCGCTAGGTCCCGTCCTTGGTAAATGAGACTTGCGTCTCAGACCTAAAAAGGGACCAACGAGCGAGTGTTCGCTAGACAGAGTAAGATCGGCGTACACCGTTGACCTGTCGACGAATATAAACAAACTCGCTCGACTCTCTCAAAGCGGGACTTCCGTGTCCACTGTAAAGAGAGATATGGAAAACGACGCGTTTACTGTTGCATCACACCACAGCCCGACCGTATTCATGGGCCAGGACGTAACATTACTATAGATACAATTATGTTATTGTTATATTGTTTTTCAACAATAAAAGGATTTTTAGAGAAAGAATGTTTTGTAGTATATAATAACGGAAAAAAGTTAAGGCATAATCTTACTTTTGACACAAGTATGTTATTGTAAACTGTATTTCTATTCAATGTTGTTTTCTATTGTATATTGATTTTCAGTATAATAACGTACAAATGTTTACTTGGTGCTACTTTTTGATATCACTTCTTTTGTAAAACAGGTGTTTAGAGAAAGAATGTTTTGTGGTATATAATATTTTGTAAACCAAGTTTTATAGAGAAAGAACTTTTGTAATTTGTAAAACATTTTAGAGAAAAAAGTTTTTGTAATAAAAAAGATTGTTTTCTAATATATAATGTTGTAGAACAAGTTTTAGAAAAAGAAGAATTGTTTGTAGTATTAAATCAATTTTTAATTTATTAATTTAAATACAATACGTGTTGTGCGTGTACTTGCCGCCTATTCTTACCTTTTTTTTTTTGAAAAGGTAAGTGTTTTGAGATATCACACAGTTTGTATTTTGTAGTAGTATTTAATTTTGTAAAACAAGTCTTATAAAGAAAAAAGTTTTTGTAGTATTAAATCAATTTGTAATTTATTAAGTTTTACTCTTTTACTTCATAAAGTTAAAGTATATAGTTCGTGTTATTTTATGCAAAGTTTCAAACCAGTTTATTGAAGAAACTTATATCAAAAGTGTTGCCGATGCAAAAAAAATCCGTTTTCTGAATTAATCTTTTCTAACATACATTTAAAGTATAGTTTCTAGTTATTTTGTGCCAAGTTTCAACACAGTTTACTAAAAAAAGTTATATCGGAGGTGTTGCCGGCGCGAAATCACTTACGCTGCAAGGAACATTGTCGAAGCGATCGGTACTATCGGAGATATTACCGGCGCGAATAACGCGAACCACTACCGTACCTCGCGATTCTCTCTTTCTCTAACTCACATTTTCTGTCTTTCTATCTTTTTCTTCTTTCCACGCGCTCGTATCCTAGTTAGCAAGCTCACGTGATAATGATGTCATTTTTTGGTTTGCAGAACGTCAATTATGACATAAAAATGACGTGATTTTAACGTACATATCACGTGATTATGTCACATCTTATTGACGTCATTATATTACGTCAAGTAGACGTGAATATAATTAAAATGACTCATCAAAATAACATGTTAAAGACGTTATTGTAAATTTAAAAGGAAGATAAAATACAACACTTAAAGAACAATAGTATCAATATCCTATTGTACATAGCACGTAGCATTTTAATATTACTGTAATGCAGTAATATTAAAGACCGCCGAAATGTATCACAGTAATATTAATATATAAAAAAACAACGACGATATATAAAAAAAACAACGCTTTATAGAAGGAAAATTAATTCGGAATTTTACTTGAATTAATTTTTGGAGATCTGAATTCAGTTTGTCGATCAACTGATTAACTCGATGAAAGATACCAGGCCCGGAAAAAATCCTAAGATAGTGGTGGGGATTTGAACTCGAGATCTTCATATTTGCAGCTCCTGCACTCAGTCCGTTAGACCACTTGTTCGTACTATAATGTAATTATTTTTGGTCTTATGACCAAAGATTTCATATGTTCGTAATTAGTTTTCTTTACTTATTCTCAAACTATTCTACACATTTCGTTTATTATTTAATAATAAGAAATATTTAATAATAATATTGTTCTTATTATAAAATGTAGATTACTGCAATAAAATTTAGTTTTCATTGAATATATATTTAATAATAATTGTTCTTATTATAAAATGTAGATTACTGCAATAAAATTTAGTTTTCATTGAATATATATTTATTATATATTGTGTTATTTTTAATCGCAAAAAAATGTAATACATAAAAGGTAATCAATTTACCAAATTGTACGGGGTTACCTTGAAATCACTAACAATCATTTCACCGACAATGTTTTCATTGACACGAATTCACCGACAATTATTTCACCGACAATGTTTATTTACCGACACATTGAAATCACCGACAATATTTTCATCAACAATGATTTCACCGACAATATATATATTTTTTCTATCGCTATATATTGTTGCCGGCGATACGTTGAATCTTTATGTACACGTTTATTTTCTCGTATAAAGAAATATATATAAAAAAATTAATAAGGCGTAAATATTAAAAGTTATTGTATTTGCACTCTTACTTTATTAATCACNATAAGTGTTACATTAATAATTGGAAATGTCGGTAATTAAGAATAATAGATATTAACATCGTTTAGAGACTGGTCATGACTTCAATTGGAATGATGTAAAAATCTTAGATACTGAAACATTTTTTTATAAAAGATTAGTCTCTGAAATGCTCCACATTAAGTTGCAAGAAAACTCTCTAAATGTTATGTCGGATACTGACAGTTTGAAACCATATTTTTCGTTTCTTGAATTGTATAAATC
>NW_018021655.1:27658-29010 GCF_002006095.1 Pseudomyrmex gracilis
ATTGTATTATAATATCTAATATTACTAGTATATTGCAATGTTACTGTGATATTTTCGTAATATTACGTGTTATGTGGGATCTTACATATAATACATAAATATATACTCAAAAACAAATTTTTAACTACCGTGTTATTTAAATAACGTCATTATGACGTCTTTTACTCACTTATTTCAACTGACGTTACTCCAAAGACCAATAGTTNCATCATATATGACGTATATGTGTGACGTATATACTGACGTCATTGTTATGACGTTCAAAATAACGTCAGATTTAGGTCATAATCACCAATTAGTGACAAAAATCACGTATATTTACGTCATTACAACGTCAGCTGGTTGCTTGGGATGTTATTCGACCTATTGCGTACTTTTGTTCTTTGATCATATAGTGGGGGTTATCTCTATATATTTACTTGTTATCAAGTTTCCTTTCAGTACACAGTTTTGTATTTCTTACAATTTACATCATTTAATATCTTGTGGTGATGTTGTGAAATTTTTGTTTTGTTTTAATTTAGTGAGTTTATTTATTTTGCTATATTTTTTAATTTGTATAATAATGTATGATTTGCGCTAATTAATTTATTATTCTTATTAGATGTAATAATTTACACTGAGGAAGGTCCAAATTTGGATCGAAACGTTTGGTCTATTGAATAAAGAATTCTTTTTATACACCTTTATCTTGTATATACTGCCTGTATCGGCCTTTTTTAATTACTTTGAATAGATATTAAGTAGATATTAACTAAATTATTAAATTAATTATTTTCTTAATTATTGTCAATAAAAACATTGTTGGTGAAATAATTGTTGGTGAAAACATTGTCGGTGATTTCAATGTGTCGGTAAATAAACATTGTCGGTGAAATAATTGTCGGTGAATTCGTGTCGATGAAAGCATTGTCGGTGAAATGATTGTCGGTGATTTCAAGGTAACTCAATTGTACGTGGCTACTTATCTATAAATAAATGGTTATATTTATCTATAAATAATGTATTTAAAGATATAATATTATTCAAAAAACAAATGTTATTAGTAAACATATTATTATAATTAATGGTTGAATTTAACTCAAGTTTGTTGTTAGAACGTCAATTAACCGTTTTATTGATGTCATTGAAATTCAATATATAAGTTGATATATGACGTCAACGCGACATCTAAATGACGTCATATCGGCGATGTCAACTTTTGGTATTATAAATGAAACGTCAAAATAACATATCATTTATGTTACTTACCCAAGTAACCAGCTGACGTTGTAATGACGTAAATATACGTGATTTTTGTCACTAATTGGTGATTATGACCTAAATCTGACGTTATTTTGAACGTCATAACA
>NW_018021655.1:31150-39753 GCF_002006095.1 Pseudomyrmex gracilis
TTTGAGTGAAATCTCGAATTAATTCCCCTCTTACGATGTGCCATTAGTTTTTTTCACGTTAATCACGTTACGTCAGATTAATGACGTAAGTAAACGTCAGTAACATGACGTCATTTTTGACGAGACAAACTCACGTCGTCATTACGTTAATATCACGTCATAAACTAACGTCGAACTGGTCAAAAACTGACTTTATATTAACGTCATTATAACGTCAGCTGGTTGCCTGGGTAACGTCGTAGTCATCAAAATCACTTCATAATCACGTCATTATCACGGAAGCTTGCTAGCTGGGATATGTATGCCATCTCGTAGCAGGCAAACGAACATGCACACAATTTGGTAGGAAGAGGACGACTATAACGTTTCTGAATATAAATTTCACACACAGTTTTGTTTATCTTCCATTACTCTATTTAGAAGCGACAGGCCAAAAAATGCAAAAATACTTTTGTTTCCAATGTTTTATTCTGAATCGATTAAGACTAAAACAAAATTGATCGGTTTAGTTGTTATACTTAAATATTGCTGTCAGAAAATCTCTCCACTTCTCATTGCATAAATTTCGTGTTTATAAAAAGAATCTTTATTAAATCTCGTATTGTCGACGACTTTAATTTTGTACGTCGAGCATGCTATCCGGAACGATCCTAAAATTTATGCCTTCTGGCACTGAGAAGGCTCATAATCGTAACTTTGTGTCTCACGGGAGTTGTGTGCGCGCGCGCGTGGATAAGGACCTATGTCCGTCACCTCTTCTCTGCTGTCACGCGACTGCTTGTAACATTTCCCGGCATTCTAAAAAGGTCATACTTGTTGGTAATGGTCGCATATGTTGATAAGTGGTTGCGAAAAAAAAGAAATATAGGCAAATTGTGTCAGCTGCATGCAAATTACAGACAAACCGGTGGTGACTCCCGTGCAAAAAATTTTTAACGCAAAAATGAAAAATAGATAGGCTTGCTTATACTGAACACACTCGCAATTTCTACGTGTTTTAAAACTTACTTCAACGAACGTGCCAATTAATAAAATAAGAAAGAATTGTGAGAATTTTCTTCATTAAGTTATAATTGCTAAAGTATGAAAAAAATCTCTTTTTTGCTGCAATTTCGATTTAATACACTTGACTACAAGAAACAAATTTAAATTTATGATTTTTGATATTGCAAATATATTATTTATTAACAATTTAAAAAGGTACATACACACAAAATGACAAAAGTTTAATATTTTTAAAAAATGTATATGAATCTAAGCTAACAAGTTAACAAGTACATATAATATTTGTATAAAGTTATGCTATAGTCATAAATAATTTTATTTATATTTTATTGAAACTACTTATATTATTTTACTCGATTATCTTCCAACAATATAGTAAAATGGGAAAGACTTAATTTATGTAGTCGGTGTTTCAATCATACTGTTTTAAACTTTGAAAGCGTCTGAGAACGATAATTGCAAAAAATGTTTCTGCTTATTTTAGGGAATTGTAACCTTTATTAATTATAGTGAATGTTTGAATATAACACTGAAACCCGCATTAAACTTTATACAATTTTATCTAATCCTTTTGCATTTTCGTACCAATATAACTAGTATTTTAACCGTCGATTTAACAATATGACACATACGACACGTCATAGAACGATTTACTTTATCATGTTTATGTATCACCTCTATTCCGTCAATTTATTCTTTCATATTTTACTGTGTTTTAATGTATGTACATTCGCGCGTGTCCGCTTTAAAATCCGCCAAAGCTGACTTATTGTTCTATCCATTTACTTAAATGTCAAGTAAACTTTTACAACGCTCTATTCTCAGTTTTATCTATCATTACGCGTCTTATTCGCTTCGTAGATTATTTAAAGTGGTAATATTTAACACGGTACAACGCAAGAAAATAAATCTTGCTAAGAGCTATGACGATAGCGAGCGACGGTCGTTATACAAGATTGACACAAACTTAGGCAAGAAAAGGCAACGGGATTGCAAATAATTAAAAAATTTTTGCTTACCGCGATTACAAAACCGCAAGTCTACTTGAGCATTGTCGGCCCGTTATTGAGTAGTGATCAATACCACGTGAGCAACACTGTCCGATATCATCGGGTTTGCGAGAGAGAGAAAGACTACTGCACCTGACAATAACATACTTAGTATTCACTGCTCTTTTTCAACGGGAGAATGTAGGTCATGCTGATGTCATATTCAGAATTTTTTTCTTTTGTTTTCTCATCACCCGCGGCGACTTGCTACTCCTCCTTTACCGTCCCCACTCCCCCCTTGGTCTATTCCATGTCAGTCCATCATCGCAATGTGCTTATCTCCGTTATTTCACTTTTAAGCCCTTTATGTCACTATATTGCCGTACTTTTAATTTTATGGAAGAACTATTTTATGTTTTTATACTGCAATTTGTTACTTTCAACGTCGTCTATATACATACACATACACACGCGCGCGCACATACACAGAAGAGATATTTAGTATTCAGATAATTTACATACAATTGGGTAAAGTTCCGAAGAGCGGAACCCTCCGATTTTGTTGTCGATTATTATACTACTGTATTTTGGTGTGTTGATTACAAATATGATAGTGAAAATTACCGACAAGGTCATTTTCAGAGTCAAAACTAACAAAAACTCAAAACTTATCGCTTTTTTAACATTATTTTGATAATAAATTTATGGCAAAAAAATGTCAAATAAAAGTTGTAGCTCTTGAGGAATTATTGATATGTTTGCGTCTTTTTGCAACTATTCCAGATACACTTCAGACTAAAAATAGTACATATTATAGATGTTTAAGATACTACTTGCACGAAATGAGTTTCTTACAAATGTGCTAAAATTTTGAATACAAGTAAATTTAAGTGCTCTTTGTGTTGTTATGCAATTAAAAATTTATAGACCGTTTAGTTATTGAGATAATGTAATTAAAATATGCAGTTTTAACACGTGATACATATACGCAACTCAAGTAGGAGGGGGCTGCAGCTCTCCCTGCCTATACGCTTATAACACAATGCAGGGACAAAATAGAAGGTAATCGCTTTTTGGAAGCTTATCCAAAAAATATTAAATACTTTATAATTAAATACTTTAAAATAAAAAAGTAAAAAAAACTTACAAACATGGAAAACCAAAAAATTAAAATATAGACCTTCCAGCCATCGGATTGCGGTTAGAGACAAATTAATAAATACAGCAATTAAATGGTATATGGAACGTTTCGATCCTTATATATTTTGATCATCATCACTTAAAAGTATATCATAAAGCTGGTTATACACATAGCAAACACAAACGCCGAACGAACAGCAAACGCGAACGTTCGTTATTATCATTCGTCAGATGTAGACGCCAAAACAAATGCAAACAGAACATTCGATTCGCATTCGGATCGGTTCCCTCATGAGGCGGTATATCAAAGAAAATTCGTGCGCGATATGGGCGCGCATACGTGCTGTTCGCTGTTCGCTATTGTTGACGCGAATGTCCGAACGTTCGCACTTGCTGTTCGTTCGGCGTTCGTTCGCTATGTGTACCCAGCTTAATACGTTACTGAGCGCCGATAACATGAGATAATTCAAGACAAGATAGCAATAGACAAAATTGTTGACAAATCAATTCGTCCTTGTATCATATTGCAAAATTGGGAAAAATTAGACAATGTTGAAAACTCCCACACAACCGTCATATAGCAACGCCCACGGCACAAACATCACTCGCAACATACAAAATATAAACCAAAATATAAAATTTAATTTTGTGTTGTACTTCGGCCGTATTTTCTAATTTAAAAACCAAAAACTAAGCACTTCAAAGTCCACCCTTTTGTGATGTAGTGCGTGAGTAAGTACTTATTTATACTGAAACTAATAGAGTAAAAATAACAAACAAGTTTATCCTCCACATGTAAACTCATGTGGCAGATAAACTTTCACAAAGCGATTACCTTCTCCTTTGTCCTTGCATTGTTGTAAGCGTGGGCAGGAAATGCGTCCTTCTGCATTCCCATAAAAACCTAACTCTACCCAATCTTGTGTCACTACAATATTACTAATATTAAAGCGTATATTAATGTGTTGTATTGAAAAGTATATGAATACTTTAATTTTACGTGGAGAATAGAAAAAAATTAAGTTTTTCGTTTTTTGAAAATAACACCAAAAATATTGCAGTTATGTAAAACACGTGTAAGATCTTTTTTGTAGAGCTTTTTATAATCCTCATGTTTCGTTTAAAACTTTTTTCTGTACAATAAAAACTTGTTAAAATAATTACCACGTATTGTATTTAACTTACTAAATTAAAAATTAAATAAATACTACAAACAAATCTTTTTCTATAAAACCTGTTTTACAACATTATATATTACAAAACATTTTTTTTCCTACAAAACTTTTTTTCTCTAAAAACCTTTTTACAAAAAGTTCTTTCTTTATAAAACCCAGTTTACAAAATATTATATACAAAAATATTACATACTACAAAACATTTTTCCTTTAAAACCGTGTTTTACAAAAGAAGCGATATCGAAATGGAACACCAAGTAAACTTTTGTTTGTTTTATAAGTATAATAGATTACAAAATCTATTCTACAAAAAAGTAATATAATAACTACTACAAATTTATCTACAAAATCTGTTAGGTCTTTTACAAAAGACCTAATATATATTTACAAAACCGTGATATATATTTACTAGAAGACAGAAGTGTAACAAAAGAAAAAAGTTTTTTAATAAAAAATATTTACTACAAAACAATTTGGCGCGGCTGCACCTCAAATAGTGAATTAAATATGTTTATCAAACACGTGCGTAAAGTCTGACATGATAACTACTCAAAAATTATTATCACTAACAAATTTACTTTTATCATAAGTTTATAATAAAAGTATAATTCTAATATATTAAGAACTACAAATTAGTTCGGTTCGTTTTTTTGTGTTCAAAAATGCATTTATTTCAAAACAAAATGAATGAACAGATTAAATAAAGTACTGTTCATCGCTGGCTACTACTTTTTCCAAGCTCTCAGGCAATTTTCGAATTCCATCCCGAAAAATTGACTCGTCTTTGGAGGCGATTCAAGTTTGGAGCCAATTTTCAGTTTCTGCGAAACAAGTGAATCGGTGACCTGCCAAATAGTGCTGCATCTTTTGGAACAACCAGTAATCAGAAGGAGCAATGTTCGGAGAATACGGCGGGTGCGATAAAACATCCCATTTGAGCGTTTCCAAATATTTTTTTACGACTTTTGCAACATGAGGCCGAGCGTTGTCATGAAGAAGAATAACTTTATCATGTCTTTGCTCGTATTCCGGCCGTTTTTCTCAAAATGCACGTCTCAAACGAATCACTTGTAGCCGATACAGATCGCCTGTAATGGAATCGGCAGGTTACAGCAGCTCATAGTAAACAACACCCTTTTGGTCCCACCAGATACAGAGCATGATCTTCGAAACCTTGAATGTTCGGCTTTGGTATTGATGTTGAGATCGATGGCAACGAGTGACCGGGCTTAGCGTAGTATTTTTTCTTCTTGAGGTTGTCGTAGAATATCCACTTCTCATTTCCAGTCACAATCCGATGCAAGAAACCTTTTCTTTTTTTGTTGCCTTTGAAGCAGCAACTCGCAAGTAAAAAATCGCCTTTCACCGTCTCTCGGTTTCAGTTCAGCTAATTTCCTTGTTTTTGAATCATTCCCATGGCTCTCAATTGTACAGAAAGGGCTTGTTGAGTTACTCCCAATGATTCTGCAAGCTCCTCTTGCGTTTGACTCTGATCTTCTTCGAGTAATGCCTCCAAGTCTTTGTCTTCGAATTATTTGGCTGTCCAGAGCGAGGCTTGTCTTCAACGCTACAATTTCCATCCTTGAAACGTCGAAAGCATTCCCTACATGATTTATCAGTTGAAGCAGTGTCACCATAAATTTCGACAAGCATTCGATGGGCTTCAGCTGCAATTTTCTTCCAATTAAAGCAGAAAATTAATACCTCCCGCAAATACTGCTTGGTTAACAACTTGGTTGGACACTGTTACGTCCTGGCCCATGGATACGGTCGAACTGTGGTGTGACGCAACAGTAAACGCGTCGTTTTCCATATCTATCTTTCCAGTAGACACGGAAGTCCCGCTGTGAGAGAGTCGAGCGAGTTTGTTTATATTCGTCGACAGGTCAACGGTGTACACCGATCTTACTCTGTCTAACAAACACTCGCTCGTTGGTCCCTTTTTAGGTTTGAGACGCAAATCTCATTTACCAAGGACGGGACCTAGCGATTTTAATGAGGAAGTGAGAGTGGGTAGTACGGAGAGAAGGATAACAAAGAATAATTGTTTAGTTTAATTCCACACATTATAAAGTAGGTATATTTATTAAAAAAAAGACAAATCAAAATCTTAGCAAATTACTAACATACAGGTGTGTTGAACCTAATACAATGACGGAGCGCATAATCGTTTTGTACAAAGTAATCTGTAAGCTAGGGTGCAAGTGAGAGAGAGAGAGAGAGAGAGAGAGGGAATACGAGTTGTTTAGTGCAACCAGCCTCTTTAACCCATGTTTACGCAACTTAGATCATCTTAGAAATGTATTTCCTTATGTCAATTGACAAGTTCGGTTTTGTTTCATTTCTTAGGTTCCGATAGATTTAATGATAGAAATAAAGTTGGATGTGTCATGAGTTTAAGACTATTCGGAAATAAGCGGGTTTTGTTTTTTTCCGTGATTTAGGAAGGAAAAAAAAATACTTCGGACGCCACCCGAGACGGCTATACACCGCGAGTAGCCCTTCCAAATAATTCGGCTGCCACCCGAGACGGCTATATACCGCGAGTAGCCCTTCCGATTAAACCGAATTTTTGAGTGTGTCTATGTATTTTTTTATTTTGACCGTTTCTCGATTTCTCCGAAAATCAGTCGCAAAGTCGGGAGGTAAGTACGCGAACAGTGGAACCTCCGAATGAAAATAATTACAATGTGGACTTACTATTTGCTGCGGACCAGTGATGTTGATTAATAAAAGGTTCTAGGCTGTTGCGGCGGAGTACTTCACTCTGGGATCTCACATTCTGCACTCACTGTCACTCGCTCATTCGCTGTGGTACTTCTAAAATCTGCGGCACTATCTGCTTTTGGTTCTGAGAGTCCTGGCTTATATACAATTTTGAGTAAGCAAGGACTCTCCCAATCGGTAAAGTCAGTCGAGCTTCGCCAGTTCCCATTTGTTAGTTAGTGGTCGGGTAAACTTCGTGAGATCGTCAATCGCCGACGATTTCTCAACTCGGTCGATTCGTCCGATTTTCCGGAGTAGGAAAAAAGGAGAGTGTTGGTTTTCGATCACGCCACCTAAACCCTTTGCTATTTGTTTATAATAAAATTGCTCGTGGCGCCGGAGTTCTATTTGCTCCGGCTAGTTTAATTTTCATGAGCGGTGTTCTTCTTGGCCCGGAGATATACGAGTGTGTTTAGGATGTTTAAACAATAAGTTTAAAATTTCGGGTTATTACTAGGCGCGGTTTATCTTTTCGGGCGCCAGTGTGATTTCCGTTTACTCTCCTATCGTCTGGAGTTCAAGTCTCCAAACGATAGGAGGTCTGCTCGAATTATTTATTGCTGTTTATTATTACTAGAAGTGAAATTTGTTATGCGATGGCGCGTCGCGTTGCAAGAAAAAGGGGCCCGTGGAGTCCCCAGGACGTAACAACACAAACTTCGACATTTCAAACACAGTAAAAATTAAGGGTTTTGTATGAAACTCAAAGCGATATAAATTGAATATTATTAGCAGATGTCTAATCTCTCTTGAAACCGCCAAAATCAGCTGTCACTATGAACCATTCACAACAGCAGGAGTCATCTTTTGAAAATGGACCAAACTAATTTGTATTCTCAATATCACACACACACGCACGCACGCACGCACGCACGCACGCACGCACGCACAGAGTTAGTAGTATGTAAAAAAAGAAGAAAGTTTAAAGATTTTTAATTAAAAAAAAACTAACATAAAAGAAGTGTTTAACATATAGTCAATGTGGTGCATATCACACTACGAACACGTCGTGCGGCTGTGAGGCAGCCTTAAGCTTGGGCCGGCGGCCCGCCGCAGCGCGGCTAGTACAGCACGCCGCCGCTACACGGCGCATCACGGCGCTAGTCCGCCCGCAAGCGACATTAGCCCCGACGGCTAGATAAGATAGTCGTCTGTGGCCCATCGAACATCCTCCGCTCCAGGGCCACCAAACTGCGTGTACCAGCGTTAGTGGCGCCTTCTATAAGACCTCGTACCTGGCATGAACTAAATACGAATGTGTAAGTGAATACGTGTGAACACGTTTCAACACGTTTTACCGTTAGTTATTGTTAGTTATACGCGACATTGTGCAGTTGTTAAATCATTTTTGTTACATTTTAACAAACATTAAAGATGGTAAGAGCATGTTGCGTTTCTACTTGTAAATCTGGGAGTAATGTACCATCCCATTTATTCCCAAAAAATCGTGAACGTCGCAAGTTGTGGTTAGACAATTTACATATACAGCAAGTAGATGAACGTGAAATTCAAAAGTGGCAAGTGTGCT
>NW_018021656.1:0-919 GCF_002006095.1 Pseudomyrmex gracilis
AAAACATTTCTATTCGACCCGAGAAGCTATCGTAAAGGCGCAAGTACGAGAAACGCGTCGAAACAAGCTAAAGGCTGTTGACGCGCAACAGCTGATCGAGCGCACGGTCACTGACCCGGCCTTTTGTTCGGCAAACCTCGCGTTGAAATTGTTTTCGCGTTGCGAGACTAACTCGCATATAGAAAAAACGGCGCGAGGAATTCACGTGCTCCTCGTGTCACGCGGAAAACCAAGCTGCCGAATACTCTTGGTTATTCCCGCACTGTGATTCCCGCGGGGAATCTTCGGCGCGTTATCGCGGAAATATTCCGCGCACTGTATCTGCAATCATTATCTCTATTGTTTGTCTTTTTTTTTACGCTCAAGAATATATTGTTCTATAATATTTTAATTCTCGCGTTCATTTTATTCTTCCGCGACCTTACTNCATTTTTCTACCACCCCGCCCCTCTCCGTTCGGTCCAGAGCTAGTCGGCCCGAATTCCTTCAACGAGCCGTCTTAAAAATTGACACGCGGGACGCGTGTCTGGCGCCCACACTAGAACTAATTAAAACTGACGAGCTTGCGAATTCGGAGAGATTCCGAGTGTCGAACTCCAAAAGCGGAGCTCCGACGGAGATANAGTACATCTCCTCCTTTTTCTTTGTGGCGTGATTGAAAAATACGTCGCAATATATATATATACATGTAACGAATTATACTTGTAAATTTTTACAAGTATTTTTTGAATTGAAATCTCAATTCCTAAAATCATACGGGATGCTAGATTTGCATCTCACATATGAAAAACCCCGGATACCCCCCCTAACTAATTTTAAAATATTGCGAAAAAAACTCCTCGGCCAAGAGTCGAACCTGGAATCTCCGGCTTTCCGTGCCATCGCCTTCCCTGTTAGGCCACCGAGGCACTTGGAGTTT
>NW_018021656.1:2676-4634 GCF_002006095.1 Pseudomyrmex gracilis
TATATATATACATGTAACAAATTATACTTGTAAATTTTTACAAGTATTTTTTGAATTGAAATCTCAATTCCTTCTTTCAAAATAAGGATGTTGTATATCAGATCAATTATAATAATTGCAATATATCTTACGTTGGACAAACNAAGCGCAAATTAAAAACAAGAATTAGTGAACATAGAAATCAGATTAATAGAAATTCTGATGTTGCTTCTGTCGTTACGGAGCATTGTTTGGAGACTGGTCATGACTTCATTTGGAATGACGTTAAAATCTTGGACATGAAAAAATTTTTAAATAAGAGATCAGTTTCAAAAATGCTCTACATCAAGTTGCAAGACAATCTGATAAACGTAATGTCCGATACTGACAAGCTAAAACCTTACTTCCCCTTTTTAGAATTGTATAAATCAAAAGATTAGACTGTTACTTTTATATTTAATTTGTAAACATTTCATTTGTTTTTCATTGTGACTTATTATAAACTGTTGATCTTTTGATCAGATAGTGGGGATATATATCTATATATATTTGACTGCTGTTATTGTTGCCTGTCAGTACACAGTATGTTATTGTATTTGATCGTCAAGTTCTATTGACATTATTTGTTTTATCCGGTAGTGATGTAGTGCGTTATAACGGCTTTTATTTTAGTGAGTTATATTTTTATGTTATTTTTAATTTAATTATAATGTATACTTTGCGCTTATTCTATTTTTTTCTTATTAGATTTAAACTTTAAGACACTGAAGAAGGTCCAAAATCGTTGGGACTAAAACGTTTGTTTATTTAATAAAGATTATTTTCTATACACGACCGACCTGTATTTTACTGCTCGTGTCGGCCTTTTGACTTTTTTGATCATTTCACGAGCGATTGATTGATTATTCTTTTATGTATCTTTTTGTAATTAGTGCTGAAGATGATCAATAATAAAGACTGATCGAAACGTCCACGTTTAAACAAAGCGTCGCAATTTAAATCGTATTGAATTTGATATCCACCTTTACCCAGGACCAGTGGCTCCATTTGGTTTTAAGCTTACTTTAAGAATTTTATTTAAGTTTTAGAAATGAACTACGTACACATTGTTGCTCAACGGAAACCGCGAGAAGGTGGTGGTTTCTTCTGTCAAAAACAATGTAAAACATTTGTTTTGTTTACTATTGAAATAAATGTTTATATATACATTATTAGCATAAAAAATAATAATACTTGAAATAATTGAAATAATTATACATGTTATAATATAAAACAATGTTTCAATAAAAATATAAATAAATACAAATATATAAAAATTAATACACTATTCACAAAACTTGGAAAGCGCCACTAAGGTCAAGTCAAGAACACATTGATTTTCTTAAATGGAACACTTTACTTTTAATTGCAGATTTTTATAGCTTACTTNAAGAGCTTTTCAAACATTATAATAAAGATTATTTTTATTAAGCAGTTTTTGTTATAAAAGTTGAATATAAGAATACCGCGCCGGAACGTTTTCTACGAAGATGATTTTGACCAAAACGAATTTTGTGAGCAAATAATGCAGAGAATTGACAAAGAACTTAATTTCCTATTCACCATAGTTATTTTAGATAAAGCAACATTTGAAATAAATGATAACGTCAATAAATAATGTTAATACCGGCGATACTCTAATTCAACCCTCATACGTTAAAAAGTAGGGGAGACCGAAGCTAGTTATGACACAGGATTAGTTGTCAAAGTGCTATTATCTTGCTTACTCAATTTTTGAAAATATTCTTCTCTTTAATGTAAGTTGCTACTAGTTGTGTTAGTAACGTGTACAAAAGAACTTTTCCTAAAAACATTATATATGATTATATTTTTTGCAATATTTTATAAATTAGTTAGGAAGGTATCCCGGGTCTGTCATGTGAGATGCAAATCTAACATACCGTATGATTTTAAAAATTGAGTTTTCAACTCAAAAAACT
>NW_018021656.1:5074-6942 GCF_002006095.1 Pseudomyrmex gracilis
ATGTGTATGCATTGTGACGTGGTATTCGCGCCGCTCTTTCCCCGTCACAAAAGTTAAAAGATTTCGCGGGAGCCCGAGAAAACGAGCTGAAAAACGAGCGCCAAGATCCTCCAGGGCTTGCATGCATCCGCTTAGAATAGTCTTTTACATTTATTTTTGTATTATATGTAATTGCGGCGCTTCACCGTCATNAAAACATCGAGGGACTTTTCGTCAAGGACAACGGCGGTGCCCGAACGAGAGAGAGAGAAAGAGAGGAACTGAGGCGGGAAGTCTCACTTCCCGGTCACGTGGAGAGCCAGGGTAGGTGACTGCAGACAGAGGCCACAGCGGAACCTCGGCGCTTTAGCCTAACGGAACGGGCGGAACGGCGGAACAAACCATCAACGAGCCAGCATACGCTGAAGCGTGCGGTGTTCCTGCCATCCTGCTGCAGGGTTTCCAGGACCCGCTGCTTGCTGCTTTACTTATGCTGCTGTAAACTAGTTATAGACACTGCGAGCGTTCAAATTTCGCGGCCCGCTGATCCTGCCGTCTGCGAGCGAGCTTGCGAGCCGCGCCGCTAATCCTGCGACCTGATTGGCCCCGCGACCTACCCCACGCGACCTTAGCGCTACTCGGGGTATCGACCGCTTATCGAACAAAATCTTCTTGCTCTTGGTCGCGAACAGCTGTGCGAGACACACGCATATTTTCGGGTTCCCGTGCGTACGCGTATCTTCCGTGCCGTCTACGTAGTTTGCCGTACCGCGATTTCAAACTGAAGGCGAAGTGATTCTCGTCGAGAGGGTGACCCCGGCGGATTCAAGGAAAGCCGACGAGTTAATCCGGACGGAGAAGACAGGACATGCCGGAGAGCAACCGACGACGGTGAGGTGCCCGTTGTAGTTCTGTTAGCCACGAATCCGCGTTGCACAGGCCTCGTGTCGAAGCTGGTCGCTTGCTTTTCGCGTTTTGTTTGTAACGGCAAGGACGTATCCTTGGCCGTATTCACGATTGTTTTTCGACAGCGGCCAGAATCGGGCTTCACGGGGCTTCGTGGCCGTAGTTGTAGATTCGTAGGTTAAGTGCATGTTTCATTGTACTTTCGCGAACCTAAGTCAAGCCCTGGAGTGGCGATCCGGCGCCAAGTAGCCTATTCGCGTTATTTGTGTCCGTTTTTTCTATTTCTTTTTGTTTTGTTTGTCTAGCGAGCGTATTTGTGTGCGCGTGCCGTGATTATCGAGACATATCGCTTGCGTACCGTCGGATCTCGNCTACCGACGGCAATCCGCCGCCGCGGTAAGAAATCGTCAGAACAAAATCGGATTTTTCTCGTGCGATCGGCTAGAGTAAGGTGTGTGCGAGTCGGAAACGGTGGTGATCGGTAAGGAATATTGTGCCGAATTAACGTGCGGATTAACGACGGTTTCGGATGGTGAATTTTCAGGACAATTATCGCCAAACTATTAGCGAGCGTACGGTGAATGCGTGTCGCCTTTGGAGCGTATAAGTTGTCCNGGATTATTCGCGGCCGAGTAACGTATCGTGTTGCCGATTTTCCTGGCGCCAAGATAAAGAGCGTTGTTAATCATTTTGTGATACACAAACGGGAAAAGCCACTCCGACGTCGCACCTCCTTTGCTCTGTATCGCGAGTATTTTTTTTCAAGTGCATGCGCGTAGATTGAGAAATCGGCTCGATTTAATCTTTTGGGCCTAGCAACACGACACCGGCGAAAGCTGCGTGGCAGAGTGAGCAAGTCGACCAAATTGCGATCCTCAACGTAACAAGTAAGTCCGGGTTGATCCACGGCTTGTAAAAAGGCGACTGCACGCTATTTAATTGCGGCTTAGTGTTTGCCCTGCACATCTGCTTGCACTCTCTAG
>NW_018021656.1:8687-16927 GCF_002006095.1 Pseudomyrmex gracilis
ACTGTGGTCAAACGGAACACGCCCAAGTTTTCCTATATTTATTTAATTGTCATCGCATCGCAGTTTATAAATATAATATCTTTTATTTAAAATGAACGTTTGGGATAAGTTGACTCAAATTGAGACGGGATAAGTTGTCACACGGTGAGCATGCCCAAAGAAGTAATCCCAGTGATCGTCATGCGTTGTTATAACTTTTTCAATATCTGTCAGTTTTTTTTATTAAAAATTAGGTTACTGATTATGTTTTATTTATTTGTTTTATAGTTTTTAACTAATTTAATATTGTTAAAGCATTTAAAGTTGTTATATATATATATAATTATTGATATTGTATAAATACTTTATATTTAATGTATAATGTTATGTACTCTCAATAAATTTAATAAAATAAAAACCAAAACTTTTATATCTTATTGTTTTTCTGTATAAAAGACATGTGACAATTAACCCTGGATATGGGGCAGGTTGACAAATCTGCGCGATTGTACTTAACATTATAATACTCTTTTGTATAAAAATATATAAGAATAATATTTGTTTTTTCTTAAAGACGTTCTTCGACTACAGTGGTTAGCAACCTAAATACAGTGGTTAGCAACCGAAAATATCTCTTCTCATGAGTAAGTTTGTACTGCTGTAACAAAGTTAAGGTGAGCTATTCAGCACTGCTAAGACCCGCAGAAGTTCAAAAATAGCTGCAGTACACAGCGCACATAAATCCAGCAAAACAAAAAAAACCCCCCTAAAATAACAAANAAAAGCTACAGTTTGAAAACAAGGGTTGCTTGCCATATTATTCAAAATTGTATTTTAATTAAGACACTCTCCGCTACCACATACTTGTTTTTTATAAAAATCCTACAAAAATTGTCGTCAGTAACTTTAAAAAACCCCACTTCACAAAGGCTCAGCATAGGAAATCCATGATTAAAAATTGAAACTTAAATCTTCCATATTTTGGAATTTAACATTGCTACCCCTATTATCCAAAAAGGCTACGTATAAATAAAATCATAAATTATGTATATCGCAAAGTTAAAGAAAATCCTAGGAAAATCAATAATTTGGAGAACGTCCTTAAAGCTAAAGGATGTGACTATTATATAATGTACCCAATATTTCATAATATTATGTACATTTTTTTTTACAATTTATTTTGGATGTTACTTTGTGTCCCGGATGTTACTCGGTCTNCCCTACTTAATTAAAATAAACAATTATAGTGTCTTAAAAAGTTCGTAAATTAAGCTTTAAGAATTTGCAATAAAAAGTAGAGTGGTCCATCTAAAAAAATTCAAGGTGACTTTGTCCTGACCCTAGGAATGTCATTCAAACTGATAAAATTAGTAACTAGATCTTTTAAAACTCTACAATTTTATCTGAAACACTTCTTTGTAACATGCTTAGTTTTCAAGATTTTTTGCGGTATCGGTACTTTTTATACCCTGTATATATATGTACATATATTTAATTGTTTATTTATATATATAAATAAATATATTTGATTATTTATTTATAGATGCATTTTAATTTCTTAAATATTTTTGTTTTTACTTCTGTTGTCAATTGTAACTCGTGTAAAGTACCTTTAAAACAATCATAACACTCTCTATGTATGTTGCGCGTCTTTTTTTGTTATATTCTTTTTCTTATCCCAGACAGCATAGATCTGCAAAATACGTCCTAAAGACATCCGGAAAATGTGCTATTTTTAAGGACGCATTTTGAATGTTTTTAAGATGTCACTTGAAAGTTTGTGCTGTCCGGAATATTTTTTTAAGTTTTAAATCTGTTCTATTTTTTCTTTCCTTATCTACTTCTCCTTTTTTTCTATCTTCTTATTCTATCTATCTTTTTTACTTTTGTCCTTTCTATCTAAGCTTTTACCTGTCCTGTTCTATCTAAATTCTTTTTGGAACTACACAACAATGGTTTTGTAAATAGTGTATTAATGAACAAATGAATTTTTTTGGCTGATGAAGCAAAACAGATTTTGGAGTGTGTATTTATATTAATCCGTTTATTAAAAAACTATAGCATAAACGTTTTCGACCTTTCAATTAGGTCCTTATCAAATGCATGAAAAAATCTACAAAGAATTAAGATAGAATCCGATAAATGATATTTAAAAATAATTAATTAAGAATCGCAAAATAAAACAATATACAAAGTCACTTACAAAAAAATCTTAGATATTATATGTCGCTGAGTGCTGATCGTGGATGTCCATGTTGCACGAGCCGTCCCGACCAACACTTTACAAGAATGAATACGCGACTGAGAAACAAACGTGTGTATAAAGATAGAAGTTAAATCTACAAATAACATAACACTTTATGATGTCTTATCGACAAACGGTAAATATGAATTGTCTAAATTTTCCGTGTCACACTGTAGATTAAGTTCGCAGACTTGATGTCTCTTGATCCAATCTTTTGCTGTAAGATCTCTCATAATCTAATATTTCTACTCTGTCCCAATCAAATTCATGTGAGTATTGCAATCTGTGTTCAGTTATTACAGATTTTTGAGTGGAATTTCTATTAATGTGGCTTTTATGTTCCTTAATTCTGGTTTGTAACATTTTGCCAGTTTGTCCTACATACGAAGCTTCACATTCACGGCACTTGATCTTGTATACTACGGAAGGATGTGAGAGAAGGCGCAAAGGATCCTTAAGAACTTTGATAAATTTAGCCAGTTTGTCGAGATTGTAATAAGCTAAACGCGTATGTGATTCTGAAGGAAATATTTTTGAAAATCTCTCAGAATATTTATTGATGTAAGGTAAGACGAACCAGTGACGCTGTATGTCATTAGAACATTTGTTAGACAAAAACCTTATGTCATTATTTTTATAAAAATTCTGTTTCGGTCTAAGAATAAAATTATCATATATGAAGTCTATCGGATAGTTATTGTCAATTAATAAATTAAAAATAAAGTCAAAATTTTTGGAATAGAATCTAGGATGTGATAAAAAGAAGGCTCTGTTTACGAGGCTAATGATCGTGCTTCTTTTTTGGCAAATAGGATGGTTAGAGAAATAGTTCAGGTATCTACCAGAAAACGTTGGCTTATGATANCAGTCGTGTATTAAGTTGTTATTATTTTTAATAATAGTGATGTCTAAAACATTAAGTCTATCCCCACCAACCTCCATAGTGAACTGAAACAATTCTTATCACCCACGCCTTCAGTCCACTATGGAGACCAAGTCGGTGTTATTTGTTATGAGCTGTCGAAACCGAACAAAACCATCACTGGGGAACGGTATCGAATTCAATTGATGCGACTAAGCCGAGCACTGCGTGAAAAACGGCCACAATACAAGCAGAGGCACGAAAAAGTGATTCTACTGCATGACAACGCTCGGCTTCATGTTGCCAAACCCGTTAAAACCTACGTGGAAACGCTTAAAAGGGAAGTCCTACCCCACCCGCCATATTCCCCAGATATTGCGCCGTCCGATTATTACTTGTTCCGTTCGATGGCACATGGTCTGGCTGATCAGCAGTTCCGCTCATATGAAAACATCAAAAAATTGCTTGATTCGTGGATAGCCTCAAAAGACGAATATTTTTACCGTAACGGTATTCGAGCTCTGCCAGAAAGATAGGAAACAGTTGAAGTAAAGCTACCGATGGGCAATACTTTGAATGATTCAATTGTAACCATTTTTTCACAATAAAGTTGCAATTTCAAAAAATAACAGCGAGAACTTAGTTGCGCACCTAATATTTATTTATATTTTTATTGAAACATTGTTTTATACTATAACATGTATAATTATTTCAAGTATTATTATTTTTTATGCTAAAAAACGTATATATAAACATTTATTATAATATTGAACAAAACAAATGTTTTACATTGTTTTTGACAAAAGAAACCACTACCTTCTCGCGGTTTCCGTTGAGCAACAATGTGTATGTAGTTCATTTTTAAAACTTAAATATAATAAAATTCTTATTGAAAGAATATTTTTTTTCTTTTAATGTATATTATATGTAATTGCGAGCGCAACGTAAAAAGTATATTAACAGAATACTTTTTACGTAACAAACAATATTAAAATATATTTTTATCTCTATGTATTTTATATTAACAATAATTTTGCTAAATATACAGGATGTACCAGAATTGGTGTAAAATCTCTCGTAAACAAATAGAAGAAGTAAAACTGAGTCAAAAAGTTTTATACCATTTTCCTAGATTTGCAATAGTTACCGAGATCTTAATTAACAAATATCAGCAAGTCAGCGTGTATCAAATCGTCTTATGCGCTTAAGACAGCCCAGTGCGCTTCGCGCACTTACAGTGTTACTCGTAACAGCATATGNGAAGAGCTAATATAACAGCATATACTATAACATATACATATTACTATGTAATTGTGCAAAGTGCCGGGCTGTTCAACGCGCGTAAGACAGGCCGATGCACGCTTATTTGCGGATCTTTGTTAATTAAAATTTTGGTAACTATTGCNAATCTAGCAAAATGGTATAGGATTTATNGACTTCTTTTACCTGTTTACGAGAGATGTTACACCAATACTGGGACACCTTATATACTAAAGTATACTTTTCTTTTTTGTTTAAAATATTGAGATCACGGGGAGTCGTAGGACTTGGTTGCTGAATGAGATTTTTACAAACTGACGAAGTTTATTAAATATCACTTTTACAATTATTTGTACAATTATTGCATGCTATTTCTGACTCTTAGCCGTTGTTATACTGCGGTAAATTCTCCGGATGGACTCGGAGCCACATAGTATTCAACAGCTACTCACGATCTGTCTGTCGTTGCTCGCGATCAATCTTTTAAANGGATTGATCGCGATCACTCACCAATTTAGCGACCTAATTGCTACTGCACNTAGGCCGCTGACGTTGCGTGCCGCGTCTGTATTCTACTTAACACTACGCTTAACAAGCAGATTTCATTTACAAGAAAATGCTGCTTGTCGCCTTTTAAAATAAATTCGGGTCGATTGAGTAATGATGCGTACCTTCCGCAATTGNTCAATGGTCTGAACAAAATTAAACTAAATTTCACAACATTTTCCCCCCTTCTTGAAAGAAGAAAAATGTATCGCCATTTTCCGTTTATTATACTAAAACTTACTATACTAAAACTCGGGCACCGCGTGCCCGGGCTGTCGAGCACTTAGCTTTATATCTCAAAGACTGATCATCTCTCGTTTAGCTTGGAGTTTTCTCTTTTGTAACTAAAAACACAAACTCACGATTGTTACAATAACCAAGGTTACGCTTACCAAAGTCGGGAGAATAAAGTGCGGCTGCTTATAGAATGTGTAATCAACAGGGTCATTTTCTTTTGTAAGTCGTGTCAACTGTTCTTCTAATGATCGCAACTGCACTTTGTTCTGTGTTACACTTTCTAATTCCATGCCGTTACTTTTCACATGTTCCCTTTTTCTTAGTGCCGTGATATTAAAACGCGGTAAGAACGTATTTATTCCCACGCCCTTAACTACTTGATTAGTTCGCACTATAATACTTGCTGTGGTCAACTCGCATTGCTCCGGCAGCTCTATTTCTCCGACTCCGGATATGACCTCCATTCTTTCTGACTTATTTTTGCACGTAATTCGTAAAGTTTCTTCCCTCAAGGTCGAGAACAACCATACGCGCGCCTTTGTTAATCGTACCCACACGGTTTGGTTGGAAACCATGTGGTCGATTTCACAGTCTTCGTAGCTACCATCCTCGTTTATAAACATTTGTAACTCGCAGAGCGCTCCCTGCGTGAATTGATACATTGAATCCACGTTTTTACACACATAACGATTTTGTACGCTTATACAATTATTCCACTGTGTTTCGCTAAGTATAGAGTACGTTTGACGATTTGTGTCTATTGCTACTACCGGGTGCTTGACTCGCACCGCCGCGAATACGTTGTCTCGTTCATGTATCGGTAAGGGTACTACCCTGTACACATTGTAACTATCGGAACTGATTAATGGAAATTTTACAACCGTAAATAAATTCGAGTCCTTGCAATAGACACTAACCGTGACAAACCTTTTTATCTCTAATCAGTTTTCTAGAGTTAAAAAGGAAAACGCAGGTCTCGCATAAATTGATTATTTGCTTCCTTCAGGCTATGTATAATTTGCTCAAGTAGCACTATTTCCAATTTTGCAAACTTAGTGTGCACGTCGGTAACGTACTTAATTATTCCCTCGGCATCGAGTTCCATCTCTGACAGTAAACTGCCCNGCTCAAGGAAATAGTCTCTCAGTTCTTGTTGTTGTGCGTAGTCATCAACTTTTTGAGTTATTTTTATCACTGCTTCACGCAGCCTATTCTCATTTCTCTCTATAATATTTTCAACATTGTCTACGTGAGCAATCGTGGCATTAATTACCTGTAATTGAGTTTTTACAGTATGTTGCAATACGGCCTGTTTACTTCCTATTAATTGCAACTGTTCCGAGATTACTTTCTCGTCCTCTGCATCCATGGTGCCAAACAATATTTTGGTCACGGNACCGACTGCGTTTACAAGACCTTTCCGACTGCGCGTCGGTGTTCCTGCTATCATTTTTATTCTTCTTAATTATGTACTGACCTTGAGTTCCCTATGCCGTAACTCGCCAGAAAAACTGTCGAAACTCCTTATTGTTACTAAATATTTTCTCGTTGTCGCACAAGTCTCCGGAATTATCCAACATTCTTCGCAACTGTTCTAGTCTACTATACATAGAATACGTCTAATCTTATTGCGAGCTTCCATTCCTTGGAAGAACGGTACATTTAGCCTTGTTTTTCGAAATATATGCCAGGGTTATGTTGAAACCTTTGAATCTTGAATTNTTGTCTTTCGGTCCCATCTCACGCAATACACGCGGCAATTTGTAACAGTAAAATTTTTACCCTGTAAGATAATATTTTTACATTATTTTCTGCAACGGTCGTGTTCCTAAGCTGTGTTCGCCTATACATATTTACTTTCGTCGCAGAGTAAACTGACTCGATTACGATTTTATCCGACTTTAATTTTAATTCCTGGTGTCAAATTTATGCTAAACCGCGAATTTCTCTATTCTCCCCTTCCTTTCAGGACGGATTTTTCGATACTTCACACTTCACCACCGAGTTAGTTCTTCGCTATCTCTTGCGAATGACAGAAAAATTTTTTCTTTTTTCATTACTAAATTTGNTAACTTTACAACATGGCGTCTCCATGCAGTCGATGCGGATGCGCGGGTCGACCATCCGGGTCCCTCTGCGTCACTTGTTGGCTCGGTCTTCAATTTGGAGGTGAAGACTGGGCCACCTCCTGTGAAAGTGTAAGTGACGGTAATAGTGACACTGATTCGCGGATCAGTATCACNAGTGCGGCTACCATCGTCGTACTTCGAGACACCGCGGACGTTGAGAATTATGATCCTGCTTCGCCGGAGCTGTCCGTGCCGTCACCAACCGTTACTGTGACCGTTACCGATTCTGAGGATGAAGTGGTAACCCTGGAGCCGGAAGATTACTCCCCGGCCTCTCCAGACCCGGAGTCACCGCGCACCGCCAGGTGTATTCCGGCCCTTTTTTGACTGGGATCCCGACGTGGTGTGCCTGGGTCCCCCCTTGTCGCCTGACCCCCTTCCATCGTAACCATTTTTGACTCGGAGTGAAGTGGTTCGGTAAGTACTTCTTCTTTTACCTAATTTTCTATAAAGGTCTTTAGCCTATTAACATGCACATTCTGTGTGCGTCTTCTCGCTTTTACCGTATACGTAACATCTGAAACTTTTGCAACTATTTTGTACGGTCCAACCCAATAGTGATTCCAGTTTCTTTGACCTTCCCCTTTTCAATGTTTTATNATATAGCAGGACCTTATCGCCAATTTTNAAAGATGCCGTTTTTGTCTTTTTATCGTAATAACGTTTCGCTTTTTCTTTTTACTCGCGCAGATTTTCCCTCGCCACGCGATTTGCGGCGCGTAATCGCTCCTTCAACTCCTGTGCGTAATTTTCTAGATTTTACTGTGTCGCCGGAAGTTTTCTTAACGCGGTTGGCAATTCCGCCTGTCTACCATACATTAATTTAAACTGTGTAAACCCTGTGGCTGAATGTGGCGTAGTATTGTTTGCAAACATAGCGTACGGAATCCACTCGTCCCAATCTGTTTGATCTTCATTTACGTAGTGCCTTATATATGCAGCTAACGTCCTATGAGAACGTTCCAAAGCTCCATTACTTTCG
>NW_018021656.1:17287-19635 GCF_002006095.1 Pseudomyrmex gracilis
CGAAATATACTCTTCCACATCCTTTGTACGGTGCAGCCAATTATAATTCTGGCGAATTCTTTTTACGGTTTGCGCTATCCCTTAATGCGCTCCTAACGGCGCATCGTGATACTCATACAGTATCTGTTTCTTTTCTTTTTCCGTGAGTTCTTGTGTCTCACTTGCTTTGCCTTTATCGGTTTCCTCTGCTTTGTAGATACGTACTTCGGGTTGTTCGATGTTTCGGCTTAATGCATCTGCGTTGGTGTTGGCTTTCTCTTTTTTAAAAATTATTTCATACTCGTATTCCTCGAGTTTCAATCGCCAAACGGATTAGTCGTGACCCAGGGTCCTTGACACTAAATAACGACACAAGTGCTCTGTAATCCGTTACGATTTTAAATTTAACGCCATATAAATATGATCAGAAATGTTTTACAGCCCACATTATTGTCAACAATTCTTTTTCCGTGGTGCTATAATTCCGTTCGGCAGTATTTAACACTCGACTTGCATATGCGATGGGCTTANCCTGTCCTATCGGGTTTTGTGACAAGACAACTCCGATTGCGTAACCTGACGCGTCGGTTGTAACAATAAACTCCTTTGTGAAATCCGGATATGCAAGCAAAGGTGCGCTGCTCAATTTTTCTTTTAATATTTCAAATGCTTGTTGCTGTTCTTGGCCTCACTCGAACTTGACTCCTTTTCTTGTTAGCTGAGTCAGAGGTTTTGCAACTCTTGAGAATTGGTCAATGAATTTCCGATAATAGCCCGCCAATCCTATGAAAGCCTGTATATCTTTTATCTTTGTCGGCACAGGAAAATCTCTTACTGCACTTATTTTCAATGGATCTGGTTTTATTCCATCTTCGGTACTAATGTGCCCAAGGTACGTGACTTCCTTCCGGAAAAACTCACACTTGTCTGGCTGTAATTTCAGATTATTTTCTCGAAGTCGCTCGAACACATTTCTTAACCGCTTACTGTATTCTTCTAGACTGGCTCCATGTATCACTATATCGTCTAGATATACGAAGCACTTTATGCCTTGTAGTCCAGTTAAAACCGAATTCATCAGCCTCTGAAACGTTGCTGGTGTGTTCTTTAGTCCGAAGGGCATTCGATTATATTCGTAATGCCCGTACGGCGTTGAAAATGCTGTCTTGNATTTATCTGTCTCTTTCATGGGTATCTGATGATATCTCGACGCCAAGTCTAACNTAGAGAAGTACTTAGCATTCCCCAGCTGATCCAAAATTTTGGTTATGTTAGGTAGTGGGAACGAATCTCTGATGGTTACGTCGTTTAGACGTCGAAAATCTATTACTATTCTCAGTTTTCTAATGCCCGACGCGTCTATCTTCTTAGGTACTACTAGAAGTGGCGCATTCCATTGACTTTTGCTAGGTCGAATTATTTCATTGTCTAGCATTTCTCCTATCTGCCTATTAACTTCTTTCTTATGTTTCTCTGGCAGTCGGTACGGTCTTACATTAATTGGCGCAGTGTCAGCCTTGACCGGAATCTGATGCTCCACCGCGTTTGTCTTACTCAGCGGTTCACCGGTTAAGTAAAAAATATTGCTATATTCTTCGCTTAACTCGTAAAGTTTCTTTCTTTTTTCTTTATTCAAATGTTGTACCCGCAACATTTCCTTTATTTTTTCCTGACGCGTAAGGCCACTAAATTCATTTTTCATCTCGTTTATCTCTAAATTTCTATCAACGTCCGTTAATGGCTCAATTTTCACCTGCAGAATCTGCATTTTTACGGCTTNTTCCGTTGTGTTGATTATGCTCACGGGGCACAAATAATTTTTTGGCTGTACGAGACAACTGCCGATGAATACTCCTTGCTGTTTCTCTTCTGCTTCAATTAATCCTACCTGATTGGTATCTGTTATCGCTGTTATAATGGCCTCACATCTTGATGGTATCTCTATGTTTCTATGAGGATGCAGGGTCAGCGCCTCCTGTCCTACAGGAATTTTTTCTTTTTTATAGTCGTGAGTGACGTAATATTTCTTTAAGAAATTGCTTCCTAAAATTTCTTCATAATTTATAGGAAAATCATCCCTTACAACGTACATAGGATGCTTGATTTTCTTATTCTTCAGCTGGATAGTTGCCAAAAACTTCCCTATTACACAGGCTTTATGACCTGTAACTCCCGTTAACTCTATACTTGTTAATTCCGCGGAAGTTTCTCCTTTCAAGCATTTCTTTTTAATGAGTAACACCGAGGCTCCTGTGTCATACAGTAACTCTGCTATTCCACGCTTTGCCTCTTTAATTGGCATTCTCACGACGTCCAAACTTGCTTGCGTCGTATTTATTTTAATAAGTTAAAGTTCTGCTATTGTTATA
>NW_018021656.1:19915-24555 GCF_002006095.1 Pseudomyrmex gracilis
GCTGACTCGGCAATCTCGACCGAAATGTCCGTGTTTTCCGCATTTAAAACACGTGTCTTTATATCTTTTATACTTTACTTTATTTCGCGGATTCTGATTTTTTATTTGACCGCTGAGGTGTTGTCACCTTTTCTTCCGAGCTGGCCGCATTTATGGCCTCCTGTAGAGTTCCATAGTTCCGTGAGCAAATTATTACTCTAATTTCGCTTTTTAATCCTATTTAGAATTGTTGTAACGCCTGCTCCTTGATTTTCCTCATAATGATGCGTTTTTCTTCAACGGTGTGTCCCCTACCTTCCACCATGGCCCCATACAATTCCATGGCGATCTGATTCACACGTTGGCCGTACGTTTGCGCACTTTCGCCATTCTTTTGCCTTAACGTGTTAAAATTTATCTGCAACTGAGTAACACTTTTTTTTGCAGCATAAGTGTTTTCAACTTCCTCTTTTAACTGTCGGAAGTTGCAGATATTCTTTGTTTCAAAATCTAACGAAGCCTGACTTCGCACCTTTGTACACAATACTGCTTGTAACAAAGCAAGTTCATCCAACGGGCTAACAACTCCCGCTGCATACTCACACGCGTTCAAAAATTNGCGTATCTGTTCAGCTGATTTCCCGTCAAACGCTTGTATTAGATTCACCGCGTCTTTCAATTGTAGCTAACTCCTGTTTACTACGTGGTTTTGGATGTCATCATCCGTCCGTCCGTACGTGATATCGAGTTGCTCGCTNGGCCGTACGTGTGTGTTTCTTCGTGTGGGTGGAGCACCTGTTTCGCGCATTCTTTCTTTGCGTAGCTCTCCCGTTTGCNTACCTAANGCGTCTACACGTGCTTCCATTGCTTTTAATGTCCGCAAGACTTGACGTAGGACTTCCTCGGTGGCGTCATGACTCGGCCTACCTGACCCTGGGCTTCCCGCGGACCCCGCTCCACGAGCTCCGACTAGCTCGTGTTGCATTTGCGTTATTTCCTTGTCTACCGCGTCCTGGGCTCGCCTAACACTTTCTATATCCANAGCCCGTTTTGTTTATCTAAATCTGACGTAAGGTTATTTCTGTCCGCCTGGAACATTTCGCTTTGATTCAAAGAAAAAGGTTCGGTATTACCGTCTTTCCCCCTTAACAAGTTTCCAGCGATACTCCGGTCTATTTCTATTTCGAACTTTCTTTCAATTGTTACGTTCGGATGTAATTTCGTGTTGCTATCACCTTTAAATCTCAACCGGCGCCTATACGTGTGTGCCTCTAATTTCGCCGGAGCAGTTCGCGGTTCCGGAGTCGGTATTAAATTTTTATTTGTTTGATATTCACGAGCGGAATTCCAATCGCGTTTCTCCGGGCAGCTTTTCTGCCGGTTTTCTGACATTTACAAAACGTTATTACAAAATTTTCGACTTACGCTAGCGCTCTCATTTCCTCGCCTGCTGAGTGTTGTTTTGCGTAACGCAGATATCTATGTAGGTCGATGGCTCCTATGTCGCCGCCGCTGCTGCTGACGCTGCTACCGCCGCTATACACTGCCGCTGTATGCTGCCGCCGTGCGCTACCGTTGTATGCTATCGCTTTTTTCGTTGTATGCTTCTTCTATTAGTGCTTCCTCGGAGTACTTGCGGTAGACTTTGCTTCCTTTTTTGCCTCCTTTTTTTATTCTTTTCTGTTGCTTCTACTCCGCTTGTAATACGGCTCACTTTACTATTGCGGTAGGTCAGTTCCGTGTGTAACCCGAGATAGTGAGCGTTGAACAGTGATTCTTTATTTTCTTTTTTGCACCACTTGCTTATACTATTAACTCTGTTACTTTTCTGTTTCAGGTTCTGAGAACCCGTTTCACGTATTGTTAGCCGGGATTTTCTGGTTTATTCTTCTTTTAGAATATATTTCCTTTATATTTTACTTGACAGATTTGTTTTTTCTTCTCACCAGTAATCCTTGATGTCCTTGTTGTTTCCTCCACAATCCAACCGGAATCTTTTTTGTAATAAATACTGATAGGATCCCGCCTCGGGAGTTGGTTTAATATCCCACCGCTGCCACCAAAATTTGTTGAGATCACNGNGAGTCGTAGGACTTGGTTGCTGAATGAGATTTTTACAAACTGACAAAGTTTATTAAATATNACTTTCACAACTGTTTGTACAATTATCGCACGCTATTTCTGACTCTTAGCCGTTGTTATACTGCGGTAAATTCTCCGGATGGACTCGGAGCCACACAGTATTCAACAGCTACTCACGATCTGTCTGTCGTTGCTCGCGATCAATCATTTAAAAGGATTGATTGCGATCACTCAGCAATTTAGCGACCTACTTGCTACTGCACGTAGGCCGCTGACGTTGCGTGCCGCGTCTGTATTCTACTTAACACTACGCTTAACAAACAGATTTCATTTACAAGGAAATGCCGCTTGTCGCTTTTTAAAATAAATTCGGTTCGATTGAGCAATGATGCGTACCTTCCGCAATTGCTCAATGGCCTGAACAAAATTAAACTAAATTTTACCACAAAAACAAAAAGACGTATATATTGGCCAAGAGTAGATTTATATTCTTCACTGTTCATTTATGCTCCTCATATGTTTTATTTTTCTAATTATTCTTTTATGGTATTAGTTTTTTTTTTATTTCATCAAAATGTTTCTGTAAGTAAATAAGTGCAAAAACGAGGAAAAACGGCGAAAAATGATAAACAGCTGCTAGCGCAAAGCGTAGCTGCTCGCGCTAGCCGCGTACGCTATAGCTATATCGAAAGGAAGAGACAGTAAACATATCTCTGTTCTCTTCTACCCGAAAACGGCCGAAGCCTCGAGCGCATACGTAAACGGCTGCTCGCCTCTGTGCGTATCCCCTCTGCTTGCTGCAGCGTGCTGTAAGAAAGTCAAAACTGGTCATACTGGTCCTGTCTCCACCAACTTCACTCCGAACGGAGCAGTGCTCTTAGTTTTAGCGCNAAGAACAGTCCATATTCAAGAATCAAACTAGCAACAGTCTTTTAATTTATACGTGTAAATTAAGTATTTTAACTTCGAGTCTGTTCGTAAAGTATTGAGTCCGGGCTCGCTCGATCGTTCACAAATATCAAGCATATTCTACGAGTTAGCATCGAATCGTAAATTCTACGAGTGTTAGTAATAGTTTCTTCAATAATNTTTCAGTCGCATCAAATTATTTAGTTATATTAAGCAAATAATTCAGTTTCTGATTTAGTTTTGCTTTAGTTGATTCAGTGTCACTGTCACCTATGAGTGACGTCCGGTAATAATCTTAGATTTAGTCAAATTTAGATAAATCTTTTGTGTAACAATTTTTTTTTTGATTAATTAAATATTGTGAGTAATCTTTAGTGACTTTGAGTGAGTGTAGTTAACTTAATAAGTTGTGTTTAACCTGTCCAAGAAAAGACGTTACCGCGTATTTTCTTCTCGGAAGAGGCGCCTAAAAGCGTACCTCCCAATTCCTGTCGACGAAAGGCGCTACCGCGTATTTTGTCAGCATCCTTAACTATTCTCGCCGCAGAGACTTAGAGGCGCTAACGCGTATTTATTTCTTTACATACCTCGTTTTGTGTTTAATTCAGTTATTTAATTTTCAGCCGGTGTTTGCGTTGCTAAAAGATTTTCTGTTAAATTCATAATTAAGTGTATCGGTTTGACAACAATTTAGCAACCGCGCGACTATCCGGGCCGTGAGTTTATGGCTTGCACTAACTGCGTTCAAATCTAGTTTGTTTTCGATCGATGGCATATTGCAGTCTTTATTTTCACCGCGCTGTTTAAAGTCAACTTTTTATTTGTAGATGTCAAAAGTTTGTAAGCGCAAAGCCAGAGCGGGCTGGCAAGTCCAGAAGCGTCGCCGTCTGCTACGGTGGATTGAGAAAACCACCCGTATAACTAATCAACGTCTGGAAAAGGCAAAACAGGACGTTTCAAAACTAACGGCACGCGAGATTCTCGAGAGGGCTACTAATAACCCGAATTCAAGCCGATTAATTTCCGTTACCGTTGTTAAACGCCCTTACCCAGTGTCTATGCCTGTCACCGATCCTCGATTCCAAGTTTACAAGAGAAAGCAAATTTGTATTGTGTATCCTACTGTTCCAATAAATTAAGTTGCACGAATGTGTTTTCACAAACCGTTACTTAAGGGTTATGTTTATCTCACCCCTGAGCTTGATTTCCACCAGCGATANAACCTAGGAAAGTGTAGGCGAGTCTTTGGGAGACTACGCGTTTCTACAAACCAAGTTTATTGTCANCATTGCGTTACGGTCGCATGTCCGACAAAACCGAACGAATATTTTATCTCGCACAGCGTAGTCATCAGTCATAGGAGCTCACCAGTTCTCTGCGAGTTGTGCGGAAATAGGCTTGAGATCGTTCGACCTCTCGAGGATTGCCTAGTCTGTCTAGAAAAATATTTACGGTTTTTAACCGTACACATCTCTCGGGCTCACTCTTATCGCCTGGCTGACCCCACGTTGTACCTCCACTTCGGTTTGCCGATTTAANTAAATAAGCTGCTGTTTGTCCAAAATGGTAATTTTCTTTTCAACCATTTGCGATTGTAGCGTGTAACGATCCAGCGTAAAACTCCCGAGGAACACGAAAACGCTCCTCGACCGTGGGGCTCCCCGAAACGA
>NW_018021656.1:26130-34333 GCF_002006095.1 Pseudomyrmex gracilis
CATATTTAGAAAAACATATATAATTTGTCCGGATTTTGGCGCCGCACCCTGTACATTATCATCATCATCGTTGTTGTTGACGCTTGTCTCGCCTTTGACCTGTTCTTGCTGTCGACGTCTGCGAAGCACAGCGGTGTTCAGAAAACGAGCGCGGGCGCGCAATTTGTACAAACCCACGGGAATCGTTATCGTTTCGTGTTACGTCCTATAATTAACAAAAGAACATGACTGTTCTCGGGATGCTCTATGGTCAAGAGACCCTTTTCGTGTTACTTGGGAATTATTAAATTTGTTCGACATTATTATAGTAACCGCAATTTTCAATTCTTTTTACTTTTACACTTATACACCGCAACGGCTACGCAAAATATTTCCCACGTCTATTAGCCCTTGAGTAATCACTGTGTGATATCTTATAATCTNGCAAGGTTCCGTACGAGGCAATATTGCAGAGCACTCTGAGCAAAGTAGTTCATCAGTTAAGGTTTGAACGAAAATACGCGTGACTTTGCAGAAAAGAATCATTACTTTTAACCGGCGCGTTGTTGGCACAACTGACAATCAGAGATCTCGTAATTCGATTATTGCAGGAAAAGTCATTTTTCAAGTTTGCTTTTAAGCTTACAAATTTAATATTATAACAAGGAAATATAAGCACATTGACAAAGTTACACTACAACGGAATTAATGGATATAAATGTTGTCGACGTTTGGCAATATAAGTTTCATAACGCGGATCGCTCTTAGGAATATTCGCCGAATATACAGATTTACAATCTACTTTAAACGGAATATGCCACGGCATTGGATTAAACGCTTTACAACGCGGATCGTTGGTTGGTTTGCAGACCGGATACTTAACTGTCGAAATATCTATTAATTTTTACTGTTTCCAAATATACATAGTTTTNGGAAGAATTTCTACTTTTTCGATCCAGGAAATCTCCGGCTTTCCGTGCCATCGCCTTCTCTGTTAGGCACGGAAAGCCGGAGATTCCAGGTTCGACTCCTAGCCGAGGAGTTTTTTTTGCAATATTTTAAAATTAGTTAGGGGGGTATCCGGGGTCTCTCATATGTGAGATGCAAATCCAGCATCCCGTATGAATTTAAGAATTGAGATTTCAATTCAAAAAACATTTGTAAAAATTTACAAGTAGAATTCGTTACATGTGTATATATATATATATATATATATATATATATATATATATATACACGCACAGTTTCCGCTCAACATCTTGGAAACGGCTCGTAAGGCCTTATATATTGGTTTAACTTTCAACAAGCTTTAAAAATTGTATTAATGTTATTACTTTTATAATGTTATTACAACTCTTCTACAGTTTCTAGAGCATGTTGGAATGACGACACTGAAGTAAAATGCCTTATCCATCTTTAGAACGATCACCATAAACATTTCAAAACTATGAAGAGTTGAGATGTGTGGACTATAATCAGTAATAAATTAAAAGAGACTAATTCTGAATGAAAGAACAAAACTTTTGTTCAATGTGAAAATAAGTGGAAAGATATTAAGAGAAAATACACGGAAACAAAAGATCATAATAACACTTCTTGGAATAATCCTAAAACTTGTAAGTTTTACGAAGAATTAGAAGAAATTTTGGGTAAAAAGCCGTGTATCAAACCCATTGCTGTTGCTGCAAATCTCAACAAGAAGAAAATAACTATAAGTATGAGTATTTCTTGTATATACCAAAATATTTACTCTTTACTTTGTGAAAGAACACTCATAAAACAAAGAAATACTGTTACCTATTGTTTTGTTTTTGAAGACCATGCCAGTGTCACTTGAAAAATCAAATGATTTAGAAGAATTATGAAAATGAAGATTTCTTGATTTTGGACTTGAGTAATGACGAAACTTTTGACATAAACACATTCACACACAGACTAACTAAATTTTTACTAACATGANTAACTTTCAATTATATAACTCTTCGTCATTATAAAAATCAGGAGGGAATGTTCCATTTAAGTGATCTACTGAGGAAGGTTCAAAATAAACCAAAACAGAAAAAAGATAAAAGATATTGCATTTAAATTATTTGCACAACACCCAGCAAAACGGTTCAACCTTGCCCGACTAAAAACAAGAGATTTTGAAATATGTTAAAAACCCAATTCAACACATCTATTATAAATGAAGATTCTTTATCTACTCAAAATGAAAGAACTCCTCAGCGAAAAAAAAGAAAAAATGAGTAGACTTCAACACGAACTGAAAGACTGGTCCGCTGCTCTTCTTACCAATGCAAAAGCTCGAGAAGAAGCGAAGAACGGCGTCACAGAAAATATTAAGATAACATTAAAATAAGAACGGATTATGAAGGCTGTGATAAAGATTGCTAAGTTCTTGTATATTGCGACAAAACCGTTCTCATGTTTCTTTTCTTACATTGTATGTTACTAAAGTCTAAAATTAATGTTTATTAAAAATATATAAGTTTATTATCAAGTTTATAAAGTTTATAAAGTAGAGTAATTATTGTTTAGAAGTTTATTAAAATCTATAAATTTATAAAAGTCAATAAGTATAAGTTCATTGAAATGTTCAAAATTAGTATGTTTTAAAAGTATTTTGTTTAAGACTGTTATACTAAAAAAAGTGCAACAAAAACGAATTATGAAGATTGTGATAAAGCTATGTATAAGTATTTGTATCTTGCGACAAAACCGTCCTCATGTTCCTTTTTATTATATGTCTAAATAAACAAAAAGTAAGAATAAAATAAGTTTGCTTTATTTAATCCAAATATTACAAACTGTCATTTTTGTTCATGTATAAATGTATTACAAACATATTAAATAAAAGATATACTATTATATTAACTTATATTATATTTACTATTTATGGTACAATATTTACTTATTTTTACTATTTATGCTACAAGAGCTGTTAAATATTCGCGGTAGATCAATTCTACAGCGTCATTAGCTAATTGATAAAAAATAACATTATTCTCATTAGCATCGTTAGCATCCTGTTTTATATCGTCGTCTATAAAATTATCTAAATCATCTTGACAATCTTCCAGGCAAATATTATAAAGAACACAACATGCCAAGATGACATACGGTATCAAATCTGCGCAACTCATGTGCAAATATTTCAATCTTCGAAATCTTCCTTTAAGAAGGGCAAATACCCTTTCAATAAATTGCCTCATTTTTGAAAAATGTTCATTAAAATTTATCTGTGCCTGTGTACATACAAAAAACAAACTTCAATTTATCAGCAAAATTATTACACGCAGAATATCGATTATGTCAATTTTTACTAGAAGCAAAACCATGAAAAATTTTACATGAATTCGACGAAAAAAAGTGTCGAATTCACATAAAAATTTTNACTTTACATATTTCCGTCCTTAGAAAAACATTATATGATTGATGCCCTAAACTAAAATTTTTTATAGAATCTTTTACATAAAGATGTTAATTGTGTATCATGCAATGTAGTAAACATTACAAGAATGAACAATTTAAATTTATTCTTTTAGTTGTTCTTAGTCAATAAGATTATAAATGTTTTAGTAAAGTATAATACATTTTATTAGTGAATGATTATAAATGTTTGCTCATTTTTTTGTAATTTTTACTTACATTGAATGATACATAAACAATATTTCAAACACAATTATAAATAAAATAAAAATAAAATTTTTCAACATATTGGTTCATACCCGAGTCAAATTGCCTTTGTTGATGTATGGAAATAAGCACCATGACAACACCGGATAAGCTTTATCACCTATTATAAATTCATTCTTGGGAAAAAAGGCTTGTTCATTTGCTACTATTGTACGCCAGAGTTGCTGAAAATCCTGGCATCATGAACGGATCCAGCAAATCCGACAAAACAATCCGTAAATACTAAGTTTGCATCGCACACAACCTGCAGTGTAATAGCATATTGTTTTTTTCTTGTCCTATAGTAGATAGAATCAACCTATATAAATAAAATTAGATAGAGATTTGATAACACAAGATTTGATAACACAAAAATATTAAAAAGTTCTTTCTGTTTCTGTCCACAAAAATATTGTTGCGTTCGCGGCGCAAGATCCGACTCCGTAACTGAGCCGCGCGATTTGCGTAACTGTCCGCGGAAATGAGAGGGTACGCGGCTTTTCGTCAAACACACTTTATTACAACAGAATACAAGGAAAGAACAGCTCGTTATACAAATCGCCGAAACGCGCCGTGACAGCTTCGTATCTCTCTTAAACTTCTCCCGTAAACAACTCCGTTGTTGCCCGGCAACCGAGCGCGCGCCGTTCACCCAGCTCCCGCGGTACACACGCGGTGTCCACCGTGTAACACTGCCCCCCTCCTCTTCAGATCGTCGTCCCGACGATCAAAGGAGGACTCCAGTCTTCCTGCTCATTCCTGAGCTGCTGCTCCAGGATCTCGAGCAAACTGGCCGAAGAAATTCTTCTCGAATAACTTCTATCTCCAGGGTTTCAACAATTCTCCGTTAAACACCTCGGTTTTCGGACAGGGAGGGGAAAAAAAACATGCGTGGACCCACCGCCCTAAAACAGGCGCCCCAAGTCCCCGCCCCGGCATTTGCCCATCGGTCCACGGAAAACCACGCGTCGAAAACCGTGGACAAGACGGTCTTCCCTAATACAATATAAGTTAATAGAAGATCACTCCTCGACGACGACGCTTCCCACGCAAGAGCGTCCCACGACGATCACGACGACACGACGACCGCCGAACCGGGCACCAACATAACTAAACAAAAATAAAAGAAACACCAACAACATGCTTTCAAAAGCAAACAATAACAAAATGATAAAATTACCAAACGAAAATAATAACAGGTCTATGACGCGGAAGGATGTAGAGAGAACCCCACTATCTATAAATAATCCCCATAAATATCCCTTTTCTAGAACCCCGCAGCCGCGGCGTTGCACAACACTTCCTTACCTCGTAGACGCCAAACTCTACGCAAATACAACAGTTCCGTGCACCTCAAAATGGTAAGGACTTCTTTATCAAAGAGCCTAAAACGCTTCACCGCTAGTACCACGCCACCTGAAGAAATTATAACAACCGCTAAAAATTAGAAAACAAATACNAACCGGCGAAAACCTAAAAACCTCGCGCAAAATAAAAGGACACCGAAATTAGTACGACCAAGCANAGTCAAACCTAAGCGGAACCTTCCTAAAAGAAACAACCCGCCCAGCCGCGCGGTCCAAAGAGGGGTCAGCAACGAGAAACAATCCCTTCTTACATTGAGCCTCGGGATTCTCTCTACTTCTCCACTCAACCGAGGCTACATTCGCGGAACCGGGCTCTCCCCGGGAGGCCCGACCTCCAATCCCTCCAGCACAGAGCGCGCCTTTCNCCGCAGACTCGTCGCTAACATTAACGCCTTCGTCTCTCCGTTCTATTCGTTCGCGCGCGCAACCAACTCAAATTGAACAAAATATTCACGCCACGGACTGCTCCCATCGAAAACGTCGGGCTTAATTTTAATTCTAGCTAACTCGCCCGCCCGACCGGACAACAAACTAGAAGACGACTCGCTTGATGTTTCTTGCCGAACGCGTGCCTCCAGTCGACGCATCTCCTCCTTCTCCCNTTGCCGCTTTTCCCGGAGTCGCTCCAGCTTCTCCAAGACCGCGCGCAAAGTCTCTCCTACCGCCGCCGTCGTCTCCCCTTGTCCGCGCTTTCTTGTAACGGAAGAGTCGCCTTCCAAATCGACGTCCATTGTCGCCGCCGGCTCCGCTGCCGCCTCCGTCGCTCCTGCCGCGTTCTATTTGCGCGTTCTTCGCGGCAAGTGCACAAGAGCCGTGCCGCCGATCTCTCGAACTTTCAATNCCGGACGAGCNCCCAAATGTTGCGTTCGCGGCGCAAGATCCGACTCCGTAACTAAGCCGCGCGATTTGCGTAACCGTCTGTAAAAATGAGAGAGTACGCGGCTTTCCGTCAAACACACTTTATTACAACAGAATACAANGAAAGAACAGCTCGTTATACAAATCGCCGAAACGCGCCGTAACAGCTTCGTATCTCTCTTGAACTTCTCCCGTAAACAACTCTGTTGTCGCCCGGCAACCGACAGTCGCACCGAGCGCGCGCCGTTCACCCAGCTCCCGCGGTACACACGCGGTGTCAATATCGCGTAACAATATTTTTGAGTGCTTTTTATAGGTGGTATTCACAATCTATTCTTATATTTAAGATTGTCTTAAGTATTGTTTTAAGATGACTATACATTAATCAGCTATATTAATATCTTAGATGAATCTACATTTTAATTATAAAAAACAACTATATAAATATCTGTTCATAGATTCTTATCTTATAAACAACTGGATTTACCATAAGTGCTGGAATAGGAATATGAGTTCCGTCGATTGCTCCAATCACATTAGGAAGAAAGCCAATCTTTGAAATTGGATGTTTTATTTCATTCAATCGATCACCTTTAGGCCATGTAATAAATTTATCAGCAATATTATTCAAAGCAGCCACAAGTCTCCTCATGAAATCATGCAGCATTGATTTACTGATGTCAAAGCGATCAGACACANATCTACAAAAATAAGAACAGTGTAGTATTAACTTCTTCTGTTTTTAAAATACAAAAACTGCGTGTATTTGATAACCATTTCACATAAACTTAACTGAATGAATCAGGAGTTGGAAGCAACTACAAGACTGCAAGTAATTGTGTTCGAACATTCAAAGTACATCTTCCACTGTTCACTATTCCTTATTAAATAAGATGTTAATATTCGCTCTAAATTTTCAAACGTTGATTTTTTTCATTCAAAAATGTTCTTGGAACTGTTTTCCTGTGTAATTAGATATTGTTGTGGCGACATAACTTTTAATTCTTGTTACACGTCTTAAATCTCTCCGGGTACAAAAACGTTCTTTGAGCATAATTGCCTCTTCATTCCATCAATCATATTCATTGTCACTGCTCTTCTCATGTCAGTCTTTTAACAATACATTTTTCTTTTAATAAATTGTATCCCGCTATTGCAGCAATTGCAATAACAATTCGACGCTCGTCCATGTTTACATAAGCTACACAAGAAGCGTTTGGAAAAACTTGACACTCGAAGACACACGGTACTCAAACTATTTTTTCACTGAAATCATCAAANCACACTACAGTGTGTGTTTCCGAACGAAGCTCTAACCTTGTCACCGGAAAGGGGAGACGGGACGACACGGCAAAGATATTGCATCATACAAAAAAACCTAAGCGAAAGGAGCGTTGTGATGCGNGCTTAGGCGGCATCGGAGGCTGAAAGGCAAACAGAATTCTGTGTCAATTGGGCAAAACATTTTTTGGCGGAAAAATAAGTGGCTACGCAATGGACAAAAGTAATGTTCAAAAAGTACGCANTAAGGAGCAGTTTTAGTTCCGTCACACAGCCGAATTTGATTTCGTTTTATGCACACTTACTATAAGTATTTTGGTAAATTTGCATATTAANGANGACTTCACCGATTTNAATGACCTTGACATATATTGTCAAGGTGATCATCCTGAGTAACACTTGAAAAGTTTTAGCCGTCCGCTCGTTCTTTGTTACAAAGTTATGGATGAAAAAAGTTTTATAATTGAACTATTGTTTTTTGACACCGTATATACTACCATGATCAAAAAATAACTGGAATTTTTAATTTAAACCTCGCGGGCTTATCGGTTTCAAATTCTGTTGTTTGTGTCACGTTAGCAGCACTGGTACGGACACCCATGCCAAGATTCTGCTTATCAGCTGTTTTACCTTTATGACAGTGATTTCTTTATATCAAGTTTTTACGTCGCGGCGATTTTTATAATGGATTCAAAACTTGAACAACGTTCTTGCATTAAATTTTGCTATAAAAATACAATTAAGTGTTCCGACACATTAAAAATGTTACAAAAGTGTTATGGTGACGATACTCTATCGAAAACACAGGTGTACCAGTGGTATGAACGCTTTAAAAAAGGTCGTGAGACTGTTGAGGACAATGCTCGTCCTGGGAGGCCATCGACATCGAAAACTGATGAAAACGTCGATGAAATCCGACAATTGTTGATCGAAAATCGCAAATTCACGATAAGGGAGATAGCTGAGACCACCAACATATCATTCGGATCCGTACGCGAAGCTATCCGCAAATAAAGACCTGCTTTGTGGGGCAACAACTCGTG
>NW_018021656.1:35213-39053 GCF_002006095.1 Pseudomyrmex gracilis
TAATGCAAGAACGTTGTTCAAGTTTTGAATCCATTGTAAAAATCGCCGCGACGTAAAAACTTGATGTAAAGAAATCACTGTCATAAAGGTAAATGAACAGCTGATAAGCAGAAGCTTTGCATGGGTGTCCGTAACAGTGCTGCCAACGTGACACTAACAACAGAATTCTAAACCGATAANCCCGCGAGGTTTAAATTAAAAATTCCGGTTATTTTTTTTATCATGGTAGTATATACAATGATGTGGACTTGGATGATCTTGCCTGGGTGCTATTGCGTCTCGTAGCCCCGTGCGGCTTAGCTGCTGGGTGATCGGCGGCGGGTCGCTTCAAACCGGTGCGGCTAGAGCTGGCGTGGATGGCCCGGTCGGCTTGTTTTTTTTTTTTTTATTTAACCTCTTATGCGCACTTAACTCACTCGTTGCGAATTCGCTGCGGCATTCCCGAGGAAATCAACAGTTTTTCTGACTTCAGCACCGAGAGTCCCGTTTTATATACTTTTTCGAGTAAGCGAGTGCTCACCGAATTTCTTCCAATCGGAAAACTCGGCTGAGCCCCGCTGGTTCCTATTTGTTAATTAGTTGGTCGGGTAAACTTAGAAGATCGCCATCAATTGGTGACGATTTCTTGCCTCGGTCGGCTCGTCCGATTTTTCGGAGAAGGGAAAAAGGAGAGT
Organism: Pseudomyrmex gracilis; assembly: GCF_002006095.1. Taxonomy (NCBI): domain Eukaryota; kingdom Metazoa; phylum Arthropoda; class Insecta; order Hymenoptera; family Formicidae; genus Pseudomyrmex; species Pseudomyrmex gracilis. The sequence continues at coordinate 35,888 of NW_018021656.1, forward strand.
GTTGGTTTAGATCACGCCACTTAGACCCTTTTCTATTTGTGTATACTAAAGTTTTTGTGGATTTATCACGGCGTCGGAGTTCTATTTTCTCCGGCTGCTCTAATTTTTATAAGCGGTATTCTTTCTGGCCCGGAGATATCNAAGTTTGTTTAAGATGTTTAACAATAAATTTTCTTGCTCGTTATCATAAAATTTCGGGTTATTACTAGGCGCGGTTTATCTTTTCGGGCGCCGATGCGATTTCCGTTTGCTTTTCTATCGTCTAGAGTCTAAGTTTCCAAACGATAGAAGACCCGTTTGAGTTATTTATTGCTTTTCATTATTTACAAAAAAAAAGTTTGTTATGCGTTGGCGCGTCGCGTCGCAAGAAAAAGGGGACCGTGGAGTCTCCAGGACGTAACAGAAGTGTAATACAAGGTAATATAAAAGAAATAAAAGAAAAAAGAAGATAAAAAAGGCTAATGCAAAATAATATAAAAGAAAAGATACAGAACAAACGACATGTTACGTCAATTAACAAACCGANTCACACAAATTAACGCAACAACTGCTTTAATCGGAACAATACCGCGAAAGTACTGAACGGGAGACTTTAATAATTACATTAGGCTAAAAGATCGCAAGTGCAGGCACGAGAAAAGAGCGATAGCCAGGGGCAAAGCTAGACGCAGGCTAAGCAGGCAAGAGGATGCAAGCCAAGGTACGTTACCAACATAATGCCGGAATAAAGTAGCGTGCAGCAGCCTCTTTACAAGCCGTAAATCAACGCGGACTTACTTATTTTGCCGATAGTCACAATTTGGTCGAACGGATCGACTCGCCACGCAGCTTTTGCCGGTTTTGTGTTCCTGGGCCTGTAGATAATTCGGAGCCGCGTTATTAGTCACCATTCATGCACTTAAGAAGTACTCGCATGAGGAGCAAAGCAAGCGCAATGTTGGGGGGCGTGATTTTGTTTTTGGCNATTCTGAAAAGATTAGCGACACGTGTTGTCGCGATACCCGGAAGATAAGCGGTACGATACGTTACTTGGCCGCGAATGATCTCAGACAAATTATACACGCTAAAATGCAACACGCATTTACTGTACGTTCGCGAATTCGTCGGCGATAATTGTCCCGGAACATCACTACCCGAAATTACCGTTAATTTGCACTTTAGCTCGGTACAATATTTCCGATCGACGCCGCTCCCGACTCGCACGCGCCTTACTCCGGTCGATCGCGCGAGAATATCCGACTTCGTTATGATAGAAGTTCCCGCGTCAGCTGATTGCCGTCGGTGGACGATATCCGACGGTACGCGGGCGGTACGATACAATAGTCGCGACACACACGCAACAACGATCACGACAACTTNACAGAACAAGAAAACAAAGGAAAACAAACAGCGCTAAAATGCTACTTGGCGCGGTACCGCCACTTTAGAGCTTGACGATATTTNGCGATGTATGTCATGCATCTAGCCTACGAAATACTGCCACAAAGTCCCGTGAAGCCCGATTCTGGCCGCTGTCGAAAAATCTTTAGCACGGCTAAGAACACATCCTTGCCGTCGGAAATAAGACGCAAAATACAAACGACCAGCCTCGACACGAGGCCTGTGCAACGCGGATTCGTGGCTAACAATATTACGGAAACGGGCACTTCACCGTCGATCGTTGTTCTCCGGCATAATTCTGTCTCCTCCGTCCGGGATGACACTCACAGAGCTCGCTCACTCAGTCGGGGTCACCCTCACGACTCGAACAAATACACCCCGAGCACAAAAATCGCAGCACGGCAGACTTGTTACACTGCACGGAAGTCAATCATACGCACGGGAGCTTGAGAGATACGTGTGCGTGCGGCACAGCTGATCGCGACCAAGAGAGCGATCATCCGGATCGATACGCGGTCGATACACCGGATAACGCTAAGGTCGCGTGGGATAGGTCGAGTGGGCCAATCAGGCCGCGGGATTACGTGGCGCAGTTTACAAGCTNGCTCTAGGCGGCAGGATCCGCGGGCCGCGAAATTCGAACGCTTACTGGATAGTGATTGCTAACGTGTTGTGGTGCGGATAAAGATGTCTTCGAACTAATTAGCAGCTCCTAATAAGCAGCAAGGAAGCCAGCAGCTCTATATTTCAAGCCATGCAGCAGCAAAAGAGTCATAAAGCACTGCAGCTCAGCGCAGGTTGGTCCTTTGGCGGTCTGTTCCGCCGTTCCGCTCGTTCCGCTCGGCTATCTCGCCTCACTTTTGATGCGACCTTGACGTAAATAAGCAGCTTNTCCGTTCCGGCTTCTCTCTCTCTCTCTCTATACTCAGCAGCAGGTTGGCGAGGTTAAAAAGTTCCACGATGATGGTCGGAACAGTGAGGCGCCGATAGTACATACAAAAAAATAGAAAAATAAAACTATTCTAATCAGACTCATGCAAGCCCTGGAGGATCTTGGCGCTCTTAATTCAGCTCGCTTTCCCGAGCTCCCGCGAAATCTTTAATTTTTGTGACGGGGAAAGAGCGGCGCGAATACCACGTCACAGTATATATACAAATATGTACGTAANAATATATGATTACACAAGGGTGGGATGAAAAGTTTCCGGCCTAATAAAGAAAAACAACTTTTTTTGTTTTTTTTTGTTTTATTTTTTAACATAATCTCCATCAAGATGAATACATTTTTCATAACGGTGCTTTAATGCAGTGATACCATTTTTATAGTCCGATATGTCAAGTNTCTCAAAATACTCATTTACAGCATCGATGACTTTTTCGTTGCTCTCTAATTTTTTACCTCCGAGACATTTTTTAAAGTTAGGAAACAAATGATAGTCACTGGGGGCTAAATCTGGTGAATATGCTGGTTGGGGCAACACTTCAAATTTCAATTCGTTGATTTTAGCCATCGCAACGACCAATAAATGAGCAGGTGCGTTGTCATAGTAAAACAAGATTTTTTTTTCGCCAAGTGAGNTCGTTTATTTTTCACTTCGTCCTTCAAACNCTGCAATAACTCTGCGTAGTATTGACCAGTAATGGTCTTATCCTCAGGGGGAACAAACTCAGCTACTTTTAGTGGCGACGGAGCTTTACTTCGGTGGTTCTCGTGCCAGGCGGCAGCACAGTCGATTTCTTTCTCTGCCTCTTTTTCCTTTTGTCTAGAGGTTTGTTCGCGTCACAT
>NW_018021657.1:0-6507 GCF_002006095.1 Pseudomyrmex gracilis
TGTTTTATTAAATAAAAATGTTTTTTTTTTATCTTTTTATGTTATAAAGAATCTACTGTATTAGGCTTCTATATTAGCTAGTAGGACGTTTTTTTGACGTCAAAAAACAGTCAAATTTTGTAACTAAAAATCATCATTTTGACTTTTTCTGATGTGATGTAATTATGACGTCAAAATGATGTCATTTTGATTATTATGTGTTCTTTGGGTAGTTATACCATAATCTGAATGTCTCATTAGATTTGTTTTTGTTGTATTTGTGACGTTTGTTCATTGTAAATATGTACATAAACTTAGAAATAATTCTACATACATGAATATATAGTGAGGTTATAGAAGGAAACTGTATAAGAAAAAATTTATGCTGAATTTTGACATTCCAAAGAACAAGCGCCAATCCTTATTAGCACAATTTACTTATTTTTATAGAAGCATTTTAGATTTAATGAAGTAAATACGACACCAAACGTCATAGGAGAAAGTCGGTTTACAGGACTCTATAGTCGGTATCCAGTATCCTCTTAAACTTTTAATAGTGCTTGTATACTTATTATTTGCATTATTAAATCCTCATATTTTCTAATATCTTTACATTATTATAACACTTTATTTTATTTTGTATTATTTTCTTGAATTTTATTTATATATAGTTATACATATTCATGTAAAAATCTATCACAAAGTAACCCATATATGCGTGTAAAAAGGCAGAAAATAACAAAAGATTAATTTATGATTAGATTAATTTTAAAGTAATTACATCTTTATTTTATATATAAGTCAATCTATTTTATATAGAAGTTTTGCTAGCAAAAATATTCCTCTGTCAAATATATATTTATGGTTCTGAAAAGAACCGTTGTGACAAAAATTGTTTAGTATAGTTCTGAAAAGAATTGTTTAATGTGGCTCTGAAAATACGACAATTATGGAATGTATCACTAAAACCAGATTCTTATTTAGTTGTCATACTAATTCTGTATATTGATTTTCTGGTGTCAAGCGCATTGTTTTGCAGCAATAGCAATAACATCGTCTTTGTTTTTTTCGCGTCATTGCTTGATTTACATGTGCCCAAATCTGTAGGTTTTGCAAATCCGTAGCAATCTCGGCAATCGTGGCGCGCGATAAAAGAACGCGGCGCGCTTTGTTTATGTCTTTGATCTCGCGCGCCGATTTCTGCAAAAGAAGATGAGTGACCGATGAAGATAAACAAAAGACAATTGCTAAACCAAGTTGCTCACGAAATAAAATGATTTTTCATCAGTAGCTTTGTTCGACAATGGCAAATCTAGATGAATTTTAGCATTGTTCGACAATGGCAAATTTAGATGAATTTGACTGTGGCCGTATAATTGGCTTGCATGAGCAAGGTGCATCTTCTGAAGAGATTGCACATACTATACAGTGTTCTATACGAACATTGCGAAAATGGATACTGCGATGGCGCGAAGAAGGCAAGGCCGGTGTAATTGATAAGCGTAAATTACACAAAACAAAGCGTTTGACAACTGATGAACAAGATACGGAATTAGTCAGGCAAGTAGATGTAAATCCTTTTCTTCCGGTGATGCATTCCGTGAATCAACTGAACCTTCCGGTGTCGAGATGGACAGCTCGACGACGATTACACGAAAGGAATGTGCACAAAAAATTCCTTTAAAGGATAAGCATCGTGATAATCGCGTCGCGTTTGCGTTAGAGCAGTTAAACACGGCTTCACCGGAAGATTGGGATCGAACTATTTGGACTGATAAAAAAGTATTTTGTTCATCAGGTGATTGTAAGCTGTACGTATGCAGGCCTGACGATCGCCACCGGCTTGATCCTAAATATGTTGTTTCTCGTGACAAAAGTGAGCGTATCACTTGTGGTATGTGGGGTTGAATCAGTACGCATTGTCCAGGTGAATTAGTTGAAATGTCGGCACATATGAATGCCAATGAGTATGTGGATATTCTGGAAAACGTGTTGCTCCCCAGCGTTCGCAGAATATATCCTGAGGCTGATGTACCGACAATTCNATTAATTCATGATAATAGTGCTGTCCATACCGCACATATTGTACAAGAATGGTTCGCACGNCATCCAGAGATCGAGGTTCTTGATTGGCCAGCTAAATCTCCGGATCTCAATTTGATTGAAAATGTCTGGGGGGCAATTGTGAAATCGTGGAATCCTGGTTATGAGAGAACTCGTGCAGCTCTGGTTGAACACGCGAAAAACATTTGGGAGGATTTAAGAAAAAAGCCGGAATTTTTTCGAAATTTAAATAGATCGGTCAATACTAGATTGACACAAGTCGTCGACCAAGGCGGATTGAGACGACTATTAAAGTGGTCCAGTTAATAAACGGTTCTTTTCAGAAACACACATTTATTTGACAAAAGGAATACTCTCGCGCTACTTTAGAATTATAATTAACGATTCTTTTCAGAGCCACATTAAACAATTCTTTTCAGAACTATACTAAACGATTTTTGTCACAACGGTTCTTTTCAGAACCATAAATATATATTTGACAGAGGAATATTTCTGCTAGCAAAACTTCTATATAAAATAAAGATTGACTTATATATAAAATAAAGATGTAATTACTTTAAAATTAATCTAATCATAAATTAATCTTTTGTTATTTTCTGCCTTTTTACATGTATACGAGGTGTGATAAAAAAATAAGGTGACTTTTCATTTTTATAAAAAAATATTCATTTATTTATCCAAAATTATGTGTTATCCCCTTCAAAACAATCCCCCTCTGATACAATGCACTTGTGTCAGCGCTTTTTCCAGTCGTCAAAACACTTCTGAAATGCACTTTTGGGTATTGCCTTGAGCTCCTCCAGCGATACAGCCTTAATCTTCTCAATCATCGCAAATCTTCGTCCTTTCATGGGCCTTTTCAATTTTGGGAAGAGGAAAAAGTCGCAGGGGGCCAAGTCTGGTGAATATGGTGACTGAGGCATGATGGTAGTATTGTTTGTGGCCAAAAAACTACTCACTAGTAACGACATGTGCGCAGGTGCAATTAAGCAGTTTTGGAACGAATTTCGCTGACACACGTGTCATACCCAAAACATCCGTTAAAATTGATTGGCATGAGCCAAACGATATGTTAAGATCATCAGCTACTTCTCTAATCGTGATTCGACGATTTTTCAACACAATTTCTTTCACTTTCTGAACATTTTCGTCGATTTTTGACGTGCTGGGGCGTCCAGAGCGAGGTTTATCGTTAACATTTTCTCGGAATAATTTATACCATTTATAAACATTTTTTTGCTCAAAGTTGACTCACCGTACACCACTGTCAATATTTCAAGAGTTTTTGAACACTTAATACCATTTTTTACAAAAATTAATACAAACTCTCTGCTCCATTATTTTCAACAGCAAAAAATCGCCGAGCACGCAAACACGAATCTAACCTTTATGCCTCTCACATAAAAACAACACATGCTATATAGTCAAAACCGTGAACATATGATTGTGACGAGTGTACCAACACAACAACAAAAAATTTTGAAGTTAGAGTGTACAGAGCGCGCGAAATTCAAAGAGTCACCTTACTTTTTGATCACACCTCGTATATGTGTTACTTTGTGATCAAGAGGCACCAGAGATGCCAGATCGCGCCGGACAGCATCGAGAGTATCGAAGCGGGGTATCCCCACCGCCTTCGATGCTCTCGTACGCATACAAGCGAAAACAGCGTCCGTGTGCGGTTCTTACTGCGCGAGATGAAAAAAAATTTTGTCAAAATAAAAAATATTTAATGCAAAANAACTTGGCGCGGCTGCACCAAAGGCCGAGAGACAGACATGATCTACGTGCGCGTGCAAATTATTTACAAACTGCAGATAGACATATTCTATGCGCACGCGCAAGCTTTATATAATATGTTGATTAAATGGGAAGTACTAAGAAAATATTTAGAATATAATAGAATTATAATTTTTATTGACAATAATTAATTGATTGTACATGTGTTCTCTTCTCTTATTATTTTTATAGAAAACTAATAAATACTCTGTATAAAAGGAATGCTTTGAAAAAGAAACTTTTATGTTTATTTAAAGAAAACAGTATTGAGAACTTATTATGTCAGACTTACGCTTGTGTTTGATGTACACATTTCAGTTCACTATTTGAGGTGCAGCCGCGCCAAGTTTTTTAACATTAAATATTTTTAGTTTTTAAAAATTTGTTGTAGTATATAATAAAATATAATGAACTGAAATTCTTATATGCACGGCTGGCAACTGCTCCTATTACTGCGCGCTCTTCTCTTTCGATCTCGGACCGTTGGCGGAGACCGAAGAAGAACGGCGCGCGATAGTATAGAGCATCTAAAGGAGAAGTTCCCGAAAAATATTTCCCCTGGAGCCGCACGATATGGTGCTCCCTACTGTACGTTTACAGCATGCTGCAGCGCGTGGAAGGGATACGCACACAGGCGAGCAGCCGCGTATGTGTGCGCTCGGTGCTTCGGTCAGCTTCGGGCGGTAGAAAAGAACAGACATATAGAACCGCTCTCTTTCTATCTCGAGCTATAGCTAATGCTGCGAGCCGCGAGAATCATGCCTGGCTTGTTCGTTCTGTCTCGCGCGTCGCTTGTATGTCCTTTTTCTCTCCCTCACTCTCTCTTTTTCTCTTTCTTTCTCGTTTTCCGTACTACTTAAAGAAAAATGAAAATGAAAATTGAAATATTATTATATTATTTTATATACAAATATAAAATAAATAAAGAAATTATGAAGAGAAAATTGTTGCTGGAATTATTTTAATATTACACGAAATAATAATTAGAATTTAAATTAGTTTTATTACTTTATACTATCAACTATCAAATATGGACATAAGCGCAAAAACGATGTGAAATTAGTTTGTATAATTTATTAAACCTTATATCAAAACAAGAAATTTATTTATTTCTAGTAAAGCACCTTGCCAAACACTGTGCTTTTTTTTAATACNTACAGAAAAACAGTGTAAATATAATGTATAAAAAACAATATAATAAAATAAACCAACAATATATAAATTTAACAATTATTTCAAGCGTATCGNCATATTCACGCAAATGTTAATGACATTTTTGTATTTGTTGAACAGTGTTAAATATAAACGCTTATGGTTAATAATATCAAGTTTGCAGTTTTAGTAGACTATAGATGCAATATTACATCCGTTTATTGAACAATCAAATTGGTTCTTTTTTTTTATAGATCACGTTTGACTTTTCAACGGGCGATCATACATGTCAATCTATAAACAAAAAAGTAACGCATTATGTGCCGTAATCTTAACACTTAGCCAATCGAATGAAATCTCCGGTTGGCAAAGTATTAAATTTTCTTATAATATAAAATCTTTCTTATAATATAAAATATTTGTTATGTGTATACATATGTTTGTTTTGTGTCTGCTTGTGTGTAAAAAAAAAATTTATTTTGTAGTATATTTATAATATCTCTAATCGATACTTCAATTTGTTGATACAAATAAATATATTGATAAATGTCGTCGAAAAATTGATGTGTCAATTTCCAAAATGCAGCTTTATTTTATGACACATTACAGCGATCATAATATACAATCGTAATATATTCTGTTAATACTAAACTTACATATCACAATCAATTGAAATTTCTTCTCATCATTTTTATTATTTTTTTTATAATCTGATCAACATTTAGCAGACGTAAAAAGTAATGGTAACAATGATCGTTTCTACGTTGTTTTTGATAGAAACCATAATATCTTACTTTTAATATCAATCNAACAATTTGTGATTTTTCTTTCTTTTATCACTGATTGATAAAATTTTCTTCAATCTGTAAATTTCTTGTACGTTGCGATAAATTTGTTGGTGAAATAATCTGTGGAAACTTCTATGTGACTTGCAGATGTCGTTTCTTGATCTTCGCNTGTAAAAGCGCGTGCAATTGAGAGCTCTGTGAGATTGATTTGATGCTTGCAATGGAATGAAGGAAAGNCAGGACACAGAGTTCCTTTTCACAATCCGGTCTATTAGTTGTTCTTGTAACAGTTAGTATAACGACTTATACGAGGCTAAGTCCGCAGGATTCTTTTTTCCAGCGATGTGATGCCGCGCTTGAGCGGCATGGTCTCTGATTTGGCTATGAGCGTTATGGGCATATTTTCTCATTCGTTGGCGACTCAAAGATAAACGNCTGCAAAAACAGCTTAAGACACATCGGGGAAACAGTAAATTGCTTTTTTAATTATTGCAACACTTGTTTCAACCTATCGTGGAATAGAAATTATCTTCTTNACAATTTCTTCTATTGAAATTTGACTTCATTGCAAAATTCGTTGTCCGAGTTAAAGTGGGTCGTTCAAAAATCCTGCAGCAAAGTTTTTGAGAGTGTTGTTGCCCATGTTGTCATCAACTAAAAGCAGAGACAAAGAGTCGCATTCCTCAAGCGGAATATCCTGAAGAAAATCATCGTAGCTCATTATTTACTTTGGAAGAGCGAAGCC
>NW_018021657.1:7744-9449 GCF_002006095.1 Pseudomyrmex gracilis
TTCTATAATATAATCTAAGTGTAAATAATACGTTTTTTATTTATTTATTGCATGTTATAAAAGTGTATTTTTTTGCATAAAAAATCCGTGATTTAAAAAATACAGTAAAAATAAATAGATTATTACTAATTGTGTGTGTGTTTTTAAAAGCGAATAAATAATTGTACGCAACATGTAAAAATATATGCAACATATCTTATTTATTTGAATTAGATGGGACAATACATAATGCAGGATGATATTTGTCATAAAAAACAAGTGAAACAATAATTTTCACGACAGTATGCACATCGTATGAACGCTGCAGTTTTACATTGACATAGTTTCTTCACAAAATTTATTTCTGTATATGTTTCCCGATTTTTTTTTCTAAAAAAAAAGATGAAAAAGCAATGAAATAAAAGTATTAATGTCAATTTCTATAATAATTCATCTTATATGTTCATTTGTTATCATGAACATTGTCGGCAAAGCTCGATGTCGATGAAAACATTGTCGGTGATCTAAACGTGTTGGTAAGTAAATATTGTCGGTGAAATGGTGTCAGTAAAACAATTATTGATAAAATGATGGTGAAGTAAAGGTAACCCTATATACAGGGTGTCTGACAACGAACTATAAAGCCGCCGTGTGTAGGTAGATCGGGTCATTCTGAACAGAAAAGTTATTTACCATTTTGCAAAATTGGCAATATTTATTGAGATATGAATTATTAAATGTAAGCCAATAAGGGCGCGGGGAGCGATGATCGGACTCTATAGGCGTGCACGATTATCAGCTGTAAAGAAAAAGCTTCTCTCATGCAATGTTTTAGCAACGAGAGGCGGAGAAACAAACAAACGCGGCGCGACACAGCTTCTTGCAATCGGGCGCTATTTGGCAGTACGGAGCGAGCAGCGGCAAGCGAGGACTAATAATCGTGCACACCTATAGAGTCCGATCATCGCTCCCCGCGCCCTTATTGGCTTACATTTAATAATTCATATCTCAATAAATATTGCCAATTTTGCAAAATGGTAAATAACTTTTCTGTTCAGAATGACCCGATCTACCTACACACGGCGGCTTTATAGTTCGTTGTCAGACACCCTGTATATATATATATGTACTTCAAAGATAAAATATATATATTTTTAACATTATTAGGATTAAGTGTACATAATATACAGAAGTCTTCAAAGTTTCAGAAGTTTTTTTTACACATATAGACAGAGAGAGTTTGGAGTCTTTAAATACTGTGAGAGTGACGAACCACGGGGTCCTGATCTCTGCTGTCATACATATCAATACACTTGATCAATACACGCAGATAAAGCGAATTAAAATCATAAACTAATGATCAACTAAAAACTCAGATCAACTAACCTAATTAAAATTAATTTTTTTTTTCAATATTTTACAAATTAGTTAGGGGGTATCCGGGGTCTTTCATATGTGAGATGCAAATCCAGCATCCCGTATGAATTTAAGAATTGAGATTTTAATTTAAAAAACTCTTGTAAAAATTTACAAGTTGAATTCGTTACATGTGTATATATTGTGACGTGGTGTTCGCGCCGCTTCCCCCCCCCTTGCCACAAAAGGTATCTTCCGAGGGAGTCCCGAAGTGTGGGCCGGTCTTAAGCGCCAGGATCCTCCAGGGCTTGCGCACCGTATTACGTTTTAGTTACTTATTTCTTTTGTTTGTATTCTTTTTTTATAATAT